>NC_030424.2:2165000-2275000 GCF_001660625.3 Ictalurus punctatus
TAACCGGGTTTTAATTCCTGAAAAAACGTATCCGTTTTTCCAGGTATTAATGAAAGAAATGCACACTCCTGATGCGTTTGTGAGAATGTTTAACGTTGTGGAACGTCTGCGAAGCAGGTTCCTGTTCTTCGTTATGCTATAGGAGCGATAAACATTCGGTTAAGGTCACGGGCGTAACTACGGGTCGGATCTGCAGTCACGGGGGGGAAAAGAAAAAAAAAATAATCGGACATTTCTTAACTGCACATAAATCGGACATGAAGCGTGACATTGAAAAAAATATATCGATTTCTGAAACACGCAGGGGTGGGGCTTAGCTCCATCTCCCGCTCCGTCCCTGCTCACTCCAAAACGGTCCGAGTCGAAGACCGGCGTAAATCCTCTTTGCCTTCCTCGTGACTCTCTAATCTAACTCGAGCACATCTGATCAGCTGAGCCCGGAGCGGATTAGAGGAGCCGGCCTCCCAGCAGGCCGAGCAGCCGGGCCGCGAATCGCGACCTCCTGCTGCTCGCCTGCAGAGAAACAGCAACGCGGAGCACGCGGAGAGAAACGCCCTCTCCTCGCGTGTTCCTCACCGCCGTGCTCTTTCATCTCCGCAGGGCTGCATTGCGGTAAAATATATATATTTTTTTTAAATCGCACAGATTTATCTCCGTCTTGCTTTCATTTGAAAGCCCCGTGGGACTCTGTGGGACAACCGCCGACTCGTTATCACAATGGAGCGTTCGCCTGCATTGTGCCGCGGTTTCCATTGTCGGCGATGGGAAACGGTCAGGATTAGGCGCTTAAGCCCAGAGTATCACGCACACATGCGCGAAACAATGAGACGGGAGTGGCGTGAGCCGAAACCGGACTGCTTTAACTACAATTCAAATTACAATCTAGGTTGTTTTTTTTTTTCTGTTAGACTTTTTCCTCAGGGAAAGACGCTAAAACAGGCCTGTACGTTAGAGCAATTACCATAAATCAGACAAGACTGCGCATGAATCTCCTCGTCAGGTGTGTAACGGTGTATCTTAACGGAATTAACCTTGCTTGGTCCATCGTATCATTCGTTAGGCCGACCGAATCGCCATCATACTGTATATCCGACGCGACCGTGGTTCTAATTTCTTCATTGCACGTCGCTCTGATGTCACAAGGGGGCGTCTTTTATCGCTAGCGCCGTTGGATTTAACGCTTTGGCTCTCCGTGCCGAAAAACAAACGCGCGAGAGCGTCATTTCTCGCTCGCCGTTTCGCCCCCGCGATGTTATTTTAATGAGACTCTTTAACCAGACAGCCGGTTAGCGATCTACAGGTTGATGAGCGATCCCGTCGACGGCGGTATTAGCCTGAAAGCTGAAGCTTCGGGAGCCGATCCGTTTGACGAGGCGGCGAGAGAGCTGGGCAGACTAAAAAGGACTAAAGCGCCGCCGCATCTCTCTCTTCGGTTGAAGATGAACGGAGGGCTAAATCCAACCGCATCGTGGGCAATGTAGGTGAACCGAAGTGAAAATAGAGCGACGTTTCCATTTGCGAAATTGTGAACGAAAATGAAATACGTCTAGGATACCGTCGAAGAAGAAGATCGCCATCGGTGATTCAAACACCTTTGAATTTTAGAAAAACGATCCGGATCCGTCACGGGTCACGCGTTAAACCTTTACGACCCGTGATATAAAACCATACGGGAGGAACAAAACGACCAGAAACCACCGAATCCCGATCTAACCGAAAAGCGCACTGGGATTTTACGGCGCGAGAACCGCTTCGTTAGAAGTCTACGACGCAATCTGAAAACAAGAAGCGAAGCGATAATCGCAGCAAGGGCTTGATTATAGTATAATCTCCTTCGGAACAACTGCTGACCGTTTCCGGTCGTCCTTTGTTGACAACGGGTGCTTGGCCCCCTTAATCGCTGCTTGCCGTTATATTCCTATAAACGGAAACACAACAGTTTCGGAGTTCCGGATTAAGCGTGAAAATACGAGAGAGAAAGAGGCCGAGAGAGACGAACCTCACCGTGGTACAGCTTCAGTAAGGCTAGAGTTAAGAGGACAGACAGCAGGGTGGAGGAAAGAGAGAGAGAGAGAGAGAGAGAGAGAGAGAGAGAGAGAGAGAGGGAGAGAGAGGGAGGGGGGGGAGAAGAAAAAAACCCAAACACAAGCAAAGCGTCGCTGTATTTGTGTTGCTGCTCTCGTCGGCGAGTGGCGTGGACTTAATTAGAGAGACAGCGGGGTGTGGGACTGCCTCGGACAACGTCTCCCTCCATCACGCCTCGTATCGGAGCCGTGACCTACTTACGGCAGAGCGCTTTTGTTCTTCCTGCTCGGCACGAACGAGCGTTAAACTCGGCACGCTAGAGCCCGATACCGCCTGGACGATTAGCATTTTGGAAGAAATATTTCGCAGATCTTTCGCTAGTTTAAAAAGGCTTCACCGTATCGTGTTGACAAAATAAAACGATCTCTCGATTCCAATTCCATACCGAAGAAAACTGAAAAAGAAGAAAGAAAAAAAAAAAAAAAAAAACATGGGGGGGGGGGGGGGGGGGGGGGATAATCGACCGTGATGCATCCTGGCATGAAGCGGAGTTACCGTTAACATGCCGACGGCGACTATTTTCCTTCAGCGGGACATCCCAAAGTGTTTTATTCCCCTTATACTGCAGCGGCGTTTCGTCCGTATATCCAGAGTCACGATTGATCACGTGGAACATCCGCGAAACCGTTTGGTTCCCTCGGCAGCCTCTCAATCTAGCGGTGCCGCTCCTATAAAAACGGAAGCTCCCGATTTAACCCCCGATGCTATGCTAGGTGACGTTCCAGAATTTTTGTAGAAACGTCACGTGATGCGTCTGGATAACGCAGAACCGTTCTATCCACAGGCCTTGCGGGGCAATAAATAAATAAATAAATAAATAAATTTGCTGTAAGCAGCCTAACAAGGAGAAAGATCACTGAAAGATTACCCAGACAGAAAGGATTACTGAATTAAAAACGTCGATTACTCGGTAAACAGCGGTCACGTCACTTTTAAGGACTTGTGCGATTGCATAAACGGTGATACGGAAGATTCAGAGCTCACGGGATGAAAGCGGGACGCGGCAGCTTCAGATCGGTCCTGGATTCAATAAAACTCTCGTCGGCGTCAGCTATCCGACCCGCTGCCGAGATCATACGTGGACGTATATGTTATAAAAACAAAACGTGCGTGGAGGAATGACGGAGGCCCAGGACGGATTTAAATGAATCCAAGATGTGGAAGCGGGGCTGAACAAACAGTGGTGTATTGTTGCTCGGCCGTGCCGTTCTCTCTCTCTCTCCCTCTCTCTCTCTCTCTCTCTCTCTCTCCGGCGTTAGGCATTTCCTCATGAAACTTGAAGCTGTGCGACTTTCGCTTGGCCTGGATTCAGTCAGCGGCGCACGCATCCGAAGATCTGTTGCAGCTCGCTGATTGCGCTACACACTGAATCCATCAGATCTGAAGAGAAGGAGGAGCGGAGACCGATCCCTGGGCCTCACTGGAGAACAATCAAAAATCTGTCTGGAGGGAAATAAAAAGAACCTTACCATTGGAGCACGGTGTAGAAAATCCAATCTCAAGCCTTCCGAAATCTGCTCAATCGGACGACTAAACGCGTACGGTATTTACGACGTAACTCCCTGTAGCGTGACGGGGACACGCCAAACGTCTCGTCCGATCCGGAAACGATCACGAGTGAAAGACATAACGACGCTTCACCTACTGAAAACTGGATAAGGAATTTTTTTTTTTTTTTTCCCCCGTTCCGGCTTCACATATAAATCGACCAGCCACTATACGATGGTTGCTATGGTTACGTCTGGCGTAATATCGCTCCATTTTAGTGCACTCTTCATCTAGGACGTGTTGCAGCAACTGCAAAAACGCTAGCCAAACATAAACACGTGAGGAAGAAAACACTCGGGGGCGTGATGTTCGAGAACAGTAAAGAGACTCCGTCTCCAAACTCCTCCCCCGCCTCTAAAGACCAAAAACTACATTTTTGCTCGCCCTCCGTGTCGGAAAACGTAACCTCCGACCGTCACGAAACGCCGACACCGGAGACTCCTTCCATAAAATGTTACCCGAGTGTACATTCCCCTCACAGAAAACATCTCGATATCAACAACCGCACACTTTTTTTAATCCGTCGATGTGAGACGTCTGCCGTACAAGCCCGTGCCATCGGAGCGCGACACCTTTTGACCAATCAGAATCGAGAATTCTTCAGCGCACGTGGTGCGAATGAAATCATTTCAGCTTTCCACAGCTACGTTCTGAACAACTTTACACGAGATCTTTAAACCGACGACGTTTAAACCGATGAAGCTTTTCTCACGGAGCAACATCAGAATAAATAAATAAATAAATAAATAAATAAATAAATAAATAAATGTGTGATTTCGTTCCAGTCCACGGGACCCGATTTGCATCTGCAGGGTTCGTTCGTTCAGTTTTATTCGGACTGGCGGATACGCCACGCCGAGGTGATGCTATCGGACGAGATCAGACGCCAGATCTACTCGGACTCGCATTCTTCGGCTCTGTTAAGATCTGAGACCGTCTTCTTTCCTTAAACCTCGCACGTTTTCTTTCAGAGATCTGATTTCTCGAGTCAGTGAACCAGACACAAACTATGTTTACGACTCAGATAAGAGTTGTTCATTCCAGGTTGGCCTTGACCCCCCACCCCCACCCCACCCAGCCCGTGTTTGGATGCACGCACAGGAATAACACTTTGTAACGTATTAAATATTAACGTGACTGCTCCCAAAAATGGACTCCAGGAGCTGGCAAAGTTCAATCCGCTAGCGGTGTAAGAACTCGCGAACCGTCTCTCGTACACGCCTGGCGTTTTAGCGAGTGCCGGGTCCCTCGTCGGCCTTCTTCCGATGACACTCGGAGGTCTCGTTCTGGCTACTTCCTGTGAAAGGACTGGGAGAGGTGCGGGAGTTCAGATTGCACAAGCTCAGCGGGAGAAAGAGCAGCTCGAGCTAATTTCAATCATTAACTGCGTTATGAGATATCCGCCCCCCTCTCTCTCTCTCGCTCTGCACTAACACTCTGTGACAAGCCCAGTGGAAAAGTCCACCGGTTCATCGGGGATACGGAAAAACCTCCATGTGTCAGAGCGACAGGCAACCGCTCATTATCTACGCAAGTCCACGATACAAACATCGCAGCTAGTAATTTTAATAATTCATGCATCCAAACGACTGGCTCCAGTTAAGAACTCTACACAGCTGTACAGTTCTCTCAAGCTCTCTCACAAGCTCATTCCCCGTCTCTGTAGTTGCTCAAGTAAGATAATGACAAACTCGTATAAATCAACCACGGGGTGGTGGAACGGAGCGAAGTTTCCGTCACCTCGTTCCCTGTAGTATTTTAATTCACGTCATATTTGATCCGTTTATAGTTCTGTTTAACGTTGTATATATAACGTCGGTTCCTGTTAGCACTCGTGTTATAGCAGCTATAAACAGTAATTCCCTCACCGGCCTGTCTCATCGTCGTTCTCAAGCAGCTTTCCACGAACCTAAATAAATAAATAAATAAAATAACTCTGCGAAATCCGGTACGGACTGACGACAGAAACGATAACGTGTCATTTTTAAACGTAGGATACACTTTAATACAATGTAACACTATTATATTAAAGATGTATATCATATGAAACTATTAATATACGATTCGCAGCTGTAATACGGTATGAAATCAACACCAATCGGATTCTGACCAATCAGAACCCAGAATTCGACGCCTCACGTAATACACTAACGTGTGCGTATTTTAGCTACTACAATTTCCCAGATTTAAATAAATAAATAAATAAATAAATAAATAAATAAACGATTAAAAATGTTGGTCGGGTCACGAGCGCGTATGACCGAAGAACGTGAACGTTCTGGGTTGAGAAACTGATCAGTCGTTGACGCGGATGCCGTCGAGCGATGCGGTTTCCCGCGCGGCGATTGATTCGAGAGGACGGCAGACTCTGAGGTACTGGGATCATGTTGCAAGGCTGAAACTCCATCCCTCTACTTCTGCCTCCTGACGGCTTCACTCCGTACCGAAATGTCACCGAGTAAACGACGAGACTCGATTATTCAAGCTTATCGGATCGACGTGCGACGCGACGATAAACAAACGACACGGAGTGATGAATGCTCACGTGTTAATAACCCTCATAACTCTCGCGTCGCTCGGGTTTTTTCTTTTTTTTTTGTCGTTTTCTCACGCCGTGGCATTCAAAAGTCGGACAGAACCCGATCGAAACGTGGAGGGAACGCCGAGAGACGTGCGCGAGACCGTGACGGAGCGTCTGCTCGTGTTACACGGCCCGTGGGAGCATCCGAATGTCAACAAATCTTTTTTTCCTGCGTTCGCAGATAAAAGAGCTGCAGGGCGAAGGAGGGGGGGGGGGGTATGACTGAGGAGGACAGGGGTGTGTGCTGTGTCCTTGTGCAAGCTGCTGTCACTACTCATCACGTTGAGAGAGAGAGAGAGAGAGAGAGAGAGAGAGAGAGAGAGAGAGAGAGAGAGAGAGAGAGAGAGAGATGCTCAGCCATGCTCGACACGACCACGAACAGCAGACACCAAGAAGAAAGAATAATTTTAATTAAGACTTTTTAATACGCAGAGAAAGTGTTTGCTCTAACACACACACACACACACACACACACACACACACACACACACACACACACACGTGCACACTGACCCATTGTGTAAAATCAGCAGGCGGGAACTCCAGCCTCGGCCCTCCTGAGGGCAAAAATCGACCCCGAACTCATACGCTAGAGGTCGACCGACTGCATTTTACCGCTAGCGATAACTAAGTCGGGCGGAACTTTCCGATAACCAATCGATCATTTTTTTTTTACAATTGATACTGAATGAAAACATAAAACACTCAAAAGTAACATAATCGCTGAACTTTATTACAAAAAGAAACTGTTTGGTTAATATATGTAAACTATTAATAAATATTCAAGTAAACAAACGATACACGCCCGTACAGAACCAAAAAGCAACGCTCCAAATAAGAAATAAAAATAGAGACGCCCAAAATGAATGATAAAAGAAAATAAGACTTCAAATAACACGACAAAAATGTGTATGACAAAAATGATGCTTATTTCATTTCGCCTCTAGAGGCCGCTCTCTTGCCGTACGATGACGGCGGAACCTTCTCGGCCGCTCCCGCGACGGACGCGACCGGGAAAATATCCACCGGTGTGCAAAACCGATCGATCGGTCGACCTGTATTACACACACACACACACACACACACACACACACAGTGTTACGTTATCGTTTGTAAGTTACTTCGTTTGGGGGGGGGGGGGGGGGGTTCCAGCGATGGCGCGGTGTGAAGAAGTGGTGTTAATTATACGACAGCAATTTGACGATTATGGCAAAGAGTGACGCGTTATACTTTTTATCCGTTTTTTTTTTTTTTTTTTAAAAAGAAGTCTCCTCATGAACTGTTACTATAGAAGCGATGAAACAATTAAAAATCAACACCTTCTGACCAATCAGATCCGAGACCGATACACGAGAACGATTCGATAGACTGCTTCCTGCCGTCTGAACTTCACAACCCAGAGTGCCGCGTTCTTACTGAAAGAACCGAGAGGAGAACAGAAGGCGACACGATTAGCGAGTAAGCCGATACGTCCGCTCCAGAGAAGCGTCCTTTCTACTAGACTGTAACACGACTCCCCGAGACGCGCCGATCGGGGCTAACGAGCCTCTCCGTGCCGTGAGGTCCCGAGGTCGGTTTAAACCCCGACGCCATTTTATCCTCCACGTTTTTCTTCCCCCCCCCTCCTCCGACACATCTAACGAGGATAGCATATTTGAAATGTATACGACGTATGACTGGAAAATTTGCACGATGTTAAAGGTGCCGTCTGTTATTTATTTATCTATTTATTTATTTATTTATTTATTTAAATCGGCGTTTCTAAACCTCTAACAATCATTTCAAAGACTTCGAAGATAGAGTAGAAAAAAAAGTTTTCACTCGATTCAACAGATCAGGCTAGCTTTGGATTCTTTCATTTAAAATAAAGCGGTTTCCGGTGACATTTTCCTGACCTGGAAATTAGCTCCGCCCTGGCTCGTTTCCTTATAAGGCAACTCGCCATATAAGGCATACGTCGTTTTAACAAAGACGAAAGGGCGTTTTTAGCGGCGTGAACATTTTCAATCCTACGTAAAATGACCAAACGGCTTCTTTAAAATTTCCATACAATATTTCAAAATATATAAATAAATACATATATATTTTTTGAACTCTATTGCTTTTCCTGATTGGCTGCGATATGACGGATGAAAATAGGGAGTTTGAACCGTATCGCTTTTGGTTGCCGTATGACCTAGAAACAGATTACCGACACACGCCCGGTTTGCACAGCGTCAGTGCAGTCAGATTTGGAGAAAGCGAACCAGATACGCTATCACCGGCTTATCAGCTCCGCTATCTAAACACGTGAAACACCACGCCTTTTTAGCGACTACAGGAAGCGAGGGCGGGTGACTCGTACGACATGGCGGGTGCTGAGAGAGTGGAGCAGAAGGAATTTCGGTTTATGTTTTTAAAAAAATATGCACACGTACACACAGATGCAATTGTCTTGTGCAACTCGTTAGTCAGCATTAGTACAGCGGCAAAACGAAAAGCGTACTACAGTGCGTTTCGTCGTCAAACAATACCAGACTTGTGTATTTTTAAACAAATTCACGTCTAACGCATGAGCAACTCTCAGATCTCGCATCTCAATTCTGAAGCGCCGACACTGGAGACTCCTTCCATAAATTACAGTTAAATAAACGTCTCCGAAACCGGATAAAGGATTTTTTTTTTTTTCTATACAGTAACTACTGTCAGAGCTGCGGTTCTGGAAAGTACCACCACCACGACCACCGCCACAACCTTCAGACCAATCAGACTGCAGAATCCGACAGCGCTTGCTCCGTGTCGCTTCGACACGCCGCCTGAGAACGTCCCAGAACAACCAACGCTCAAATCGAATGTAAATGTTTTGTCTGGGAAATCTCCTTCCTGCTCCAGCTGCGCAAAAAAAAAACCTTCTCTTTTTTTTTTTTTTTTTAAAGAAAGGAAAAAAAAACGGAAAAAAAAAAAAAACGCACGACACGGGCACGCATCCAAAAATAACCGGTGTTCAACGGAAGCGTGTGAAGAGTACTGTTGTTCTCAGAAAGCGTTCACAGACAGAGACGCGTGTCTGGCAAAACTTTATTTCCTTCCTTTTCGCGCGATAGAACGCGTCTCGAGTGGAAACGCCGCGTTTACTTTCAAAGTTCAGTTAAAATCGTTCAAAAATGTTGGAGAAAAAAAAAAAAAAAAAAAAAAGTAGTTACGCAATAAGGGTTGCTTTGTGAACTTGGCGTTACGCCGGCACACTTAGCGACGGCCAAGGCACACAATTCCGCGACGTCAAGACATGTTCGGCGTCTGACGCGGTGAGAAGTATGACGGTATGAAAACGCCGGATACGGTACGCCGGATTTACGCTGTACGATTTTCAGCCAGATCTGATGTATTTTTTAGCCTTTGCGGTGGACGTCTGCGGTCTCGGAACGCATACCGTGACGTGCTTATGTTATCGTCTGTCAGATCAGTGCCACTGCGTTCAAACCTACCAGAGATCTTTTCTCTAAGACCCACCGACAGGAAGACGGCGTGACACGACGCCGAACTCGCCGCAGAGCTACGGAAGCGGTGACGCCGATGTTCGAGATGTAAACGCTTCGAAGGACGTCTGTGTTCACGCGAGCCCGTGTTCTACGTCGTGCTTTGACGCAAGCGGAAGGTAGTTTTTGATCGTAGGCCTACCGTTAAGAGAATCCTCGTCGTATAATCCGACATGGGAGTGCACGCGGAGTCTGTTACCGAGATCGGACCGGAGTTTAGCGAGCCGGGACTCGGACGTCGCGTCTTATCGGTGCTTTGCGGTTTTCACGCAAGCGTGACGTTTTTGTCATGATGTTAAACTCTCGCCTCTTCAGACCTCTTTCCTAGTTCTGTGTGTGTGTGTGTGTGTGTGTGTGTGTGAGTGAAGAAGCTCGAAGTGTAAGAACTAAAGCGCAGACAAACCCTTTAGTCAAACACAGGGGCTTGTTGCTAGGATACGTTCTTATCAATACCTCGGTATGCGGTGCGTCTCGCTCGTGTGTTTCCCGGCCCTCGCTTTTCATTCCCCCGTTTACTTCCGAATCAGCCCCTTCAGCATTCGGCTCGGCGCCCAACCGCCAGACCCCAAATATCCCGCACCGTTGACTCGTCATGTTTCGGAAACACGTCTAAAAAGGAGTGCGGATCGTGCGATTCAGGTCACGCCGGTGCAATCGGAGCTCTGCTTGGCCTCGTCCCTTCACGTCCGCGTTTTTTTAATCGTCATCCTATAAAATCGCTAATGGTAAAACGATACCCGTGGGTATTTCGTTTAATAATAAAATCACGTCGGCAGTTTAGGGAACAAAAACGGGCTCGTCTCGATCCTCTTCGGATTCCGAGATCGAACGCAAAAAACGTTTAACGCGCATGGTAACGCTCCTCGAATCGGATCGGTCGGAACGTGCCCGGCGCTCGTTCTCGCGCGTCGTCGTTTCTATGGGAACGACTTACAAAGCGACGTGTATGGCGAGCGCGTTTATGGGAAGAGTCTCCAGTGTCGGCGCTAACTTTACGTTTTTTCCCGACGTCTCCGGGACGGGAGGAGTTTACGCCTTGGAGTTTCTCTGTAACGTGACAAGCTACGATTTTTGCCTTATTAACATCAAGGGAAAGACAAAAAGAAGAAATAAACAAACAAACAAACAAATAAATAAAGAGAGGCTAGTGAGGGAAGACTGTTAAAGCTGCTGTAATGTAAATCATTTATGGACGTTCTACAACACTGATTTAAATGCAACTATAAATGGATAAAAAAAAAATTTTTTTAAAGTACAACTGTCCAAGCCTTAAAACTGCGCTTGATATTTCATCGAGAATCACGCAGCCTTAAGGCGAAGAAGCGGGGGAGGGAGGAAGGGGGGGCGGGGGGGGGGGGGGGGGGGGTGACGTTTGCTGGCTAAATAGAGTTGTTGCAACAAGATCAACAAACAAAATCCCCACCCTGCAAGCCGGTAATTTGAGAACTCCGTCACGAGTACTCGAGCCGATCGGTTCAGGACGCACGTCTCCGGTGCCAGGCTTCTGCGGTGGTGGCGTTGTTGTTTTTCATCGTTATGGATTTCCTTCCCATGTAACACGGTTGTGAAAACATGGAGGCACAACAGAGCGCTGCAGGTTCACACACGACTTGTATGTATGCCATGATGTGAAAGCAGGGTGTGTATTCACGCTCCTTCACCTGTGCACTTTGAGCTTACGGAGAGATCTTGGACTTGGTTCGGTCGGAGAAATACGAGGCTGTTAAAAGGGATTTTCAGCGACGGCTGCGCTGATAACGCGGATGTCCAAATACCGTCCGAGCGAATTCCTGAAATGCTTCGACACAGGGCGTACCTGTCAGTCCAGGGACACACACACACACACGCCTCGCTACTCCTTCATCACTGTTTTTTTTTTTCATTAAAAAAAATTTATTTTGCAAGTAGGTATGTTGAAACAGTAACATTTCCACATCACAGCAACAGCCGAACCCTTGCGATTTTATCGCAGTTCTTCCCATGCACAGAAATAAATGGGATTATCGTGCGCACGTTGTAATTTTTTAACCATTTATAGTCACGTTTAACGTTGTGGAACGTCCACAAATGACTTATAGCAGCTGTAAACTGTCATTCCTTCATCTGCCTCTCCTTTCCCCCCCCCCTCTCTCACCCTCTCTCTCAAATGAATAAAACAAACCGTACACAAAGCGTAAACTCGTCCGTTCCGAGGACGGTCGGTGAAAAAAATTAATAAAAATCGATAAAAACTTTCATCTTTACGTCTGACTTACTGGACGCTCCTTACTGACGTAAACGTTAAATAAAACCCATCTCCTTATGGAAAACTTCACCGTTTCGACGATCACACGATTCCCTGCGAGTGAACCGGATGTTTCTCTAGAAACAGGCACATATTAGAAATTTATCGGCACCTTCCCGACCAATCAGAACCCAGTATTTTAATAATGCTCTGGTATAAAGAAGAACGACGCGTATAATACCGCCTATCCTACGGTATGTCCCTCAATCTAGCCAGCCCCAACACGCTAAACTGCTTCGGAAGTGGAACCTGTATGTTGACACACTCCCTTTCGAATCGGTTGGGACGTGTGTGTCGAGGGGCTCGAATAACTTCCCCACCAGACAAAAATACACTAATCCCCCCCCGCCCCGTCATCAGATCTTAAAGACTTGACAGTAGCTTGAAGGTAGTGTAATTAGACGGCTAAATACCGATGACATCCTGCACGGTAGACGTTCACGAGACACCTCCAGCGCTTGTGTTTATCACAGAAACAAAAATAACCTGCATAGCATGTCGTTCGATGCGAATTAAGCGCACTTTTGTTCTCAAGAATAGGATTTCCAAGAACTGGCGACTGTAGAATTAAGAGTGTTGAGAGCGCGGACAAATATATTCCTCCAGATATACACAGATATCGGTCAATATCGGTTTATAGACCAACAGACGCGTATAAAAAGCTCTGAAACACCAACTTTGATTGGTACAGTGGGCCGAAAAAGTAAGTGCACCCCGACACATTTGCGCAAAAAAAAAAAAAAAAAGATCTTAAAAAGCCATTTGGATAAAAGGTGGCTCGTTTTTATTATTTAAATCAAGGCTCCTCGTGCGTAAGGAAAGAAAGGACGCCCCTCCCTTTACCACAGGAACGGGTGCAGTGAAAGAGTTGTGAAGACCAGGACATAAAAAAACGAGCCTGACGATGCACCGAGGCCCAGTCTGCTGAGGCGAAAACGTTTCATTAAAGCACGTCCTGGCTTTTACAGCAAGCCAGAACGATCGAGTTAGTTCCCCCCCCCCCAACGTGCTTTTTCATCATGCGCCTCCCGGACCAGACCTCGGCCGAGCATCGCGAACCGCCCCGAGATTCTTTCTTTCTTTTTTTTTTTTTTTTTATCTCGTTACAGAAAGCGGAGCATGGCTGGAGGAAATGTGTGCGGTTATATAACCCACCGGGATAAACCTCAGCTTTACAAATAAGCAAAATGGAATACAGAGCACCAAGAATAGTGGAGAAGCACTCACTAAAGCCTACTGAGACTTGGCAGAGATGTGAGCAGGCTAATGGAAAGACTAAGGGAACGTAAGGAGCCTAAAAGGTTTCGTGAGACGTTTTTCCTTATCAGTTGGGTGGAAAACAGAACTCCCCCCGCACCCCACACACACATTTCCAAACAGGTTGTGATAACAGCACTGTGACACTTGGTGTGATTGGTGGAGAGATAAAGAGATGGGGAAAAGAGAGAGAGAGAGAGAGAGAAGACTCAGAAACTCGGAAACAGGCCCAATGACGAATGCGCTCAGGCCTAAATAGGATGACGTTATGGCTCCATTCTCGGCGGTGGTCTTTGAATACCCCTTCCTCCTTTGTGATTTGAACAATGCTGGTGGACAGATGGCCCCGGTCTAAACCAGCGGCACTCAGCCGCTCTCAGCCCCCCTAAAGACAACACACGGCTTCGACAACCCCACTTCCCCTCGATATGGAGCAGACCGGGGTAGGAGTGTAGGTGTTTAATACATTCTTTAGTTCTTTATTATTATTGTTCTAACTAAAAGCGGAACAGAAAAATTGATTTACTCAGCATTAAACTTTATGGGCTTGCTTGAGTGTCTCTAACATGTATGACAAAAAAACAACAACAATCCAATATTTATATTAGAGCTGTTATATTGACAAATAAATAAATAAATAAATAAATAAATAAATAAATAAATAAAAAATAAGGGGCTCGATTTCCTTACGTCTTACCCCAGAATCCGAAAAACCGGTTACCTCACCAATTTATGACAGAGCCCAAAAGATACCCCTTGCTTCCCATCTATCTTACCCAAAGGCCTAAGTAGTACCTCTTCGTGTCTCTCCATCTAACCCAGGTGCAAATTCTACCTCTTCCTACCTCTCCGTCTAGTCCTCTATATTTAACCCCCGAAACCTGTAAACAACATTTTCCTACACTTCCATCTTACCCCAAACGCTACCTTCTTTTTAACTCCTCCATCTTGCCCGAGAGTCTGAAAATATACCTCTTCATACCGCTCTATTTACCCCCCTGAATCCTACCTACACAACCTCCTTCTACACCTTAATCTCGGATATACCCCTCAGATGGTGTCCCTCCATTTTACCCCACGTCCAGAATTTAACCAAAAGCTCATGGCTAGGGTCAGTGGGATATCCAAAACTCAAACGAGTGAGTCATAACAACCTGCTTAAAATTTCTCACCGTCTCCAGTCAGCAGTTACTGCATCACAAGCTTGGACATGTGCAAGGTATAAAAACAGACATATACAAATAGTTAAACCTTGGCGGAGGCGGGGCGACGGATTAGCGGATTTTCAGATTAAAACCAGAAGCTAAACTCTGGCCTCAGACAAGCCAATTGCTTGCTTTAATGGCCTTTCTGTGCCAGGCAAATACAAAATGTGTTGCCACTTGTCAGTGTTGAAACAACACAAACCTGTCCTCATGAACGGAGATCCAGACTTACACAGCGATATGTCTGGTGCAACGTAAAACACACCAGCATACAAGACAAGCACAAAGCCAAAAATAAAAGCTGCTGAGGGAGTCGTCTCTAAAATTTAAAACTGGATTCGATCCTTTTAGTTCGACGGGATCAAATTAAAGGACACAATCCATGAACCCTGTTACAGAGCATCAAAATAGATCTGATAATATAATTTCCCATTTGACGACGGGGGGAAAAAGGAAACCTATACGTTATAGTTCTCAAGGACGCTTAGACCTTAAGTTTTATGCTGAGCTCGTGTTTACGGAGTCGTGTAATAAAGATGAAAACTGACCTTGTAGAGATTCTGCTGCAAGACCAGTGCGTCATCCTGGTCAACAACTTCATTGTTATAAACAACAACGTACGACTACAAATTCAAATGTTGTGTATCGAGGTCCCATTTTACCCTAGAGCCAAAAGATCCATAGGCTTGTTTAAAATTTAGAGAATGAAAATCATAAAAGATACCACTTATCCCACAAGCCCAATGGGTACCTCACTTACGAGCCTTCAATTTTACCCCAAAACCCAAAAGGTAACTCTTTTCCCCCTTCTGTTTAACCCCAAAACCCAAAAGGTAACTCTTTCCCCATTCTGTTTAACCCCAAAACCCAAAAGGTAACTCTTTCCCCCTTCTGTTTAACCCCAAAACCCAAAAGGTAACTCTTTCCCCATTCTGTTTAACCCCAAAACCCAAACGGTAACGCTTTTCTCCCTTCCGTTTAACCGCAAAACCCAAAAGATACCTCTTGCCACACATACCGTTTATGCCAGAATCCCAAAAGGTACCTATTTCTATGCTTCATTCTTACCAAAGAAACCCCAAAGTTACCTCTTGCTACCCTTTAAGGTTACCCCAGAACCCAACGTTAACTCTTCCTACCCTTCCATTTTACCCCAGAACCACAAACCCTGCATCTTGGTCCAGGGCTCGAAACCCACCTCCTCTGGATCATCCTTCTAAAGCCAGAGCTTGAAATGTACTTTTTCCTACCCCACCATCTTACCCCAGAGAACAAAAGTTCTACACCATAAATCTTACCCCATAGACCATGTCTTACCTTTTTTTTTTATCCCTCGATCTTATCCTAGAGCCCAAATGCTTGTATCTCACCCAAAGGCCTTAAAAGTACACTCCATGTGTCCCTCTTTAACCCAGGCAGGAGAGCTACGTCTTTCTAGCACCCCGTCTTACCCCAAACCTCAAAAACAAAAGCATCTTCCATCCTAAGCCAGAACTCAACTGATATCTTGTTGTACTCCTTCATGTTACCCCAAAGACCAAAAGATACCTCTTCTTACCCTTATGTTTTACCCTAGAAATCAAAAAGTAGCCCTTACACCACCGTCATACAGTACCTCACCATCTTACGTCAGAACCTCTAAAATGTACCTCTTCATGTCTGTCCTTCTTACCCCAGGACTCAAATCTACCTTATCTACCCTCCCATCTTACTCCAGTTTATTTACCACATTCCTCTCTATCTTACACAAGAACCCGAAAGCTAAATCGTTCTTCACCATCATCATACCTCGCAAACGTCTCGTGCCTTTATCTTAACCCCCGTCGGCCAGAAAGCTCAAAACAAGTCCAAAAGTTTCCATTTCATCTACATTATGCTGTGAAGACGCCCAAACGTTAGCTCATTCTAACCCC
This sequence comes from Ictalurus punctatus, assembly GCF_001660625.3. Lineage (NCBI taxonomy): Eukaryota > Metazoa > Chordata > Actinopteri > Siluriformes > Ictaluridae > Ictalurus > Ictalurus punctatus. The sequence goes on from NC_030424.2 coordinate 2,181,389, forward strand.
TTCCGTTATACCAGAAATCTTGAAAGGCATCTCTTTCTACCCCTCCATCTTACCACATGGCCTCAAAGCTACATCTTATTTCAACATGGTTCAAAAGATACCGACAATTTCATATTACCTCATGGCCCATGATGCTCCACTTCAGTGGATTACTCTGACCATACTTCCCCCCCCATTGGAGCTTATACTTCGCACATCAAAAACTTAGGAATGTGGAAAAAAGGATGTGTGTGTGAGAGAGCGAGAGCGAGAGAGAGAGACCGAATCACCCTAGCGTCATATGACTGCGTAATTAATTCAACCTGGGTAGACATTCTTCAGCGACACTGGACAGAAATGGAAAGTTCAAGCCCACGTAGGTATGTGCGGTTTCATTTATTCATTGGTAAATAAATTCCACAGATTATGAGACAGGCTTAACCAGTCTCCGACCAGCACGACAGGTGTTTCTGCAAACAAAAAAAACTCGCAGGAATTCATGACTTGAACCTCAGCCCATTCACAACGAAACCACACAGAACTTGGTCTATTGTTGTCTGGGAATCTAGAAACTCCAGGTCTGCCAGCCTTTTGCAAATATCTCTGGGACTTCCTTTGATAAATGGAATAAATACCATTAACATTCCAGTCATTCCAGTCCAAATGGGTTCCAATCACACTAATCCAAAAATCAAACCTCATGAAGGCCATGAATGTAGAAGATCTTCCGTTTCTACGACCGCTAAACCCGTCCACGAGGTCACCTGACGCATTCACATCAAGCGAGTGTTGAACGTGTACTTTCTGCATCAAAGCCCCTCGGACTGTAATTATTAGCGCTCGGTCCCAACACCAGCTCTCTAGTAATCTCCAGGCTTGTCCGTTCAGCATCCGCAGATGTCCAGCCGAAGTTCGACCTGTCTGATCCCAGCTTTAAACTCCATCTAATTTATCGCTCAAACGAGTACCGGGAATCCCAGCAACGTTCTCGGAAATCTCTATCGTGTCGCAGTTTATCGCGATAGCGTATCGTATCACCCGCCCCCTACTCTAAAGGAGAAACCCCCGACAGCTAGCGATCTCCCGCTACCGATCTGGATCCTGTCCAGACCTCCAGACCCTCATCACAACCATACTGTTATCTCATCGTCACAATGTGGGCCAAGAGCATACACAAGGACCGTGGGATTTTTTTCCCCACTGGCGAAAAGAAGCTGAAGCAGAGCACCTTGTCGAAATTCGCATCTTAATAAGACGTACAGGAGAGCCGTAACGAAGAGGCAGACGTTTCTCATCAGAACGCGCACTCTGTAAAGTCCATCGCTCAGAGATTCATGAGCTCTGACAAGTGTTTCTGGGTTTGTTGTCTCAGGAGAGCTGTTAGTAACAGCCCGAGGCACGAAGTCGGGGAGGGCCCAATTACAGGGCCGTTTAAAACCGGCTCTGGCAAGACCACCTGACATCACAGGGAGTGCACGCCTTTGTCAGATTATTATTTTTTTCGAGGCGATCCGCAGCGGCAGAGAGCAAGCAATAACCTCGTTAAACTACAGATTCAGCAAAAAAAAAAAGAAAAGAAAAGAAAAACAACCTCTGTTCGGGCGGAGGTTCTGTCCTGCTTGTCGTCTACAAAAAGAAAACCCACACGTGATATCGTGATTCGAATATCTTTTGCTCCGTGTGTGTGTGTGTGTGTGTTTCAACAAAAAAAACCCCACGACTAAACAAGTAATAACATGCGGAGTTAAACGCTCCGTCGGATTAACCAGCCGAAATGAGAATTCCCAAGCGGACAATTTCAATTACTTTTAGCGCATCTGAGGCGGAATTATTTTCCACACAAACAAGACAAATCACGACGGATGTTAAGACCAATGAGATGTTTACCCGGTTAATTTAATCGCTCTAATTATAGCCTATTACAGACAAAACACACACACACACGCACGCACGCTTTTAACTCCAGCTGATGGTACTTCAGATGAGTCTTAATAGCCATCTTTAAAACCTAAAATGTCTTTTCTTGTGTCGTGGTCATAAACCACATGACACTAAAGACCTGACGAAGGGTCGTGAGAGAACAACGTCAAAGTTCTTTCACTCGAATCATGGGAAACGCGAACGGTGTAACGCGACCCCGGCGTGACCCCGAGCCCAGTCTCGTATAAACCCGTAAAGTGTCTGCAGGGGGTCTGCGTCTTTTCAGTCACTGTTTTACATCTCAAAAGGAACTGATAGCAAAACTTGAAGCACCATGAGCTACAATAAACCTCGGGGGTATATTTCCGGTGGGGGGGGCGATATGGCAAAAATATCATGATACTTTTTCATGATATGCATCATGATATATACAGTACTGAAAAGTATTTTTTGATACTTTTATTTGATGTCTACAAGAATTTGAATTTTTTTTCCCTCCTGTAAGGATACGCGCATTCGGAAGGAGTCTCCAGTGTCGTCTTTAGCGAGTTTTCCGACACGGGACGGTCTTCAGGACTTCACGACGAGCTGTGTTAAAGACGCTTACGTAATTGTCTAATCTGTCTGCAAACATGATGAGAGCTTGAGTTAAATATTTACGAACAGGGTCTCTAGGTACAGGATAAGAAACGTAATATCGTTCAGCTCTAAATTTCATCCGCAGTCCGTCTGTATACGTGATGCTATGGAACGTTCGTCTTCAGCATTGTTTGAATTTTTATCTGTGTGTGTGTGTGTGTGCGCTTCCTGTGACGCATTCCTCGGCATTTCACAACACACTTTACAGTCCAGCAACGAATCGCTGGAGTGGCGCCGCGCTCCACCCGACAGACAGCACAGGAAGCTTGTTGACTTTAATGGGTGGCGTTCTTAGTATTCGAAAGTTGCTGGCCTTGTAAAAACAGAAAAAGACATGCCCGGTGCAGGTTGCGTGTTCCCCGGCCGGGAGGATGAGACAGCGATGTGAAGGGAGCGTGTGAAGAATTCGACACCGCGGATGTCGTACGATCGGCGTATAAACTCAAAGAGTACAGAGCGTTATATATTGCGATATTCTCGTGCAGAAAAACCACACAAAGGCTTCTTTTGTAACGCGCTATGCATTGTAAATACTGTTGTGTGCTATATTTAGGTCTTTCATCCGGCCCGAGACTGACATTTCTTTCTTCGGGGCCTGTCGAGTGAGTTTCACCCGCAGGTTTCTGCTCAGAAGTTTGCTGCGTCGATTGCTTCGTTTTCTATAATAGCGGCTCTGACTGTAGCCGGCCGGGACGTTCCGGGGTAAACAAAGCCCGTCTAGATTCGTAGTACGTAAATAAAACTTGCATACGGTCACCCTCAAATCATGTAGCAAAATGTGTTATGGTTATGGACGAGACCACGGTCGAACTTTTTGGGTAGAATTCTAAAAGATTTCTCTGGTGCGAGAACACCACACAAACGGTGAAGCATGGTGGTGGCAGCGTCATGCTCTGCGGCTGCTTCGCTTCAGCTGGGACTGGTGCTCTAGCCAAGATCTAAATCCTGTGGAAAACCCGTGGAATTATTTTAATGACGGCAACGAGACGATAGAAATACAGAACGTCGATAAACGACCGGTAGCCGCGCTACCGTCAGAGCCGCTCGAACGATGACTCGCGTACACTCGGCGCTCCACGGCTTTCGCGGCGCACACGGGAGACGCTAGCAAATCAGATGAATCCAACTCGAATTCACAGGAAGAACGTCGGCGGAAAAGGTCGGAAGCAACGAGCGTGACGTGAGGCGGCAAGCCGCGGGGCAGGACGCTAATAACGTAGCACGTTTTTTGCATAACAGCAAACAGGAAAGAAAGAAAAAGCCGATACATAAAACGACTCGTTTACGCAAAGCTTGGTTTGGGCAATAGCCGTAAAACGATAAACACAAACGCGTCGGCGGTGTTACGTAACCTGATCATCATAACCCGACGCGATAAGCGAGCTCTCACGCAGAGCTGAACGTGGAAGCTCTACACAAACAAGCACCGTGCTACAGTATCGTCTTCCTACAAACACGCCGTGAAAAATGAATAAATAAATAAGGAATCAATAAGAAATGCCTAAGATGACGAGTCAAATCTAACTTTACAAGTAATTATTATAGAAATAGAAATTAAAAATGTTGCTTAAAAATAAAGTCTTGTCACGTTCATTTTTATTTTGCGGCATACACTATTTACATAATCATAATAATAAGAAGAAGAAGAAGAAAAAGAAGAAGAAGAAAGTTTACTTGATTTTTTTAACGTTACTGTAATTTTACTTTGTTACTGTCTCGGATCTGTTAAAAAGACTAACGTTATCAATAATTAACTTTTTTTTTATTTAAATGACCTTGTAGGTTTTTTAACGAGGCAAATAAAAATATAACGTTATTTTTACAACTTAAAACAAAATAAAAATGATGTTAAAATACTACTAAAATAAAAATAAAAGTTATTTTAAATACAATACAATATTTTTTTAAAAAGCCCCCCACCCCAGTGTGTCCTCAATTGTGGCTTAAATTTATTTATTTATTTATTTTTTTTTAACTAAATTACCTAGTAATTTTTTTTAAAATTATGTTTCAATAAGGTAAATAAAAATATGTATAAACAATTTTTATTTAAAAAAAAAAAAAAAAAAAAAAAAAATCATTAAAAATACAATAAAATAAGTAATAAATAATTTTTTTCCTAAATTTTCTTTGGAAATTCTAGTAGAACCGAAATGACACAAACGGCGTAGAAACCTCGACACCTTCAGCCCCATAAAAACGCTATGATCTATGAATATTCACAAATATGCTAATTAGAAAAAGTGTCCCTGTGCGCTAGCCGGCAACCCGGCTACTTGTTTCGAGTCGCTGTATCCGCAGCTATTTATTTAACGGCGGTCAAAGCTACCAAAATATCACAAAACGTCGAGCTGGACGAATTTATTTCGTAAAATTGTTCGCAGAAGCGTTTACGCAAGAGACGCGTTAGTCGGGAAAACGTTCGTATCGAGATTTACGTAAGGGAGACTCGCTAAGGTGGACCTCTCATGAACGGCAATCCAAAACAAACCCATCATTTAAGACCCGCCATTCAATTAGGAAAGTTACACAAGTAATGGCGCCCTATAAAAGAAGGAAGAGCTGGTGTGTGTGTGTGTGTATATTGTAGCTGATGCGCCGTAGTGGCCGAGCTGCATTACTAGAACATTTAGCGTCATTGAACTGCAGTTTTCAGCTCTGTTGCCTTTTACAGTACATAGTTTTGTGGGCGGGGTTAAATCTCAATCAGCCAGCTGACGGATTTAACGTACATGCATGTGAGGATGTAAAAATAATAATAATAAAAAAAACAAAATCAGCGAATGAAACATTTATGAAACCGTCAGATGAGAGTAAATACAAAAGGATTTACTTTACTAAACCCTGATTGTTAAATGAGGACAATTGTTACCATAACAACCACAAAACATTAGCTCATTAGCTAAGTTAGCTAGCTGCAGGTCCCGTTGTTAAAAGTTGCGAGGTACCATCTTAACGTAAATCAGATCAGATAGTTAGAGCTTTACGGAAAAACTTTCTTTTTTTTTTTTTTTTTAAAAGAAAATAATAATCCATTTCTAATTTCTTTCATTCTGAGGTCAGCTCTTCGTTTATGTAGGTTTGAAACAGACTAACCCTCCCAGCGCATGAGAGGGGCTTGTGCTCCGGTGAGGTGTCCGCCGAGTGAATTTACAGTGCGGTACACAGCCACAGAGAGCATTCGATCCTCATTAGACCCGGCTTCACAGACCATGCTAATTAGTGCGGTGCCATCTGTACAGCCAGGCTGCTGTGCGCGAGCGGCGTCTCGCACGGCCATGTGCAAACACCGCCTCGGGCACGGAGTAAAGCCCGAGCCACGGGTCCGCGCATCGTTTCCAGGGTTACTCCCGGGAGACCAGTGAAGGCATCTCAGATCATCCGCTTAGTTAAGTTCCTATACAAGCTGATGAGAATCTGGGCTTTAAAAGGCTTTTACACACACACACGTATTTGAGGACATCTCGACGATACCGGATATGCATCACGATAAAAAATAAATAAAAAAATTTACACTTCCTTAAAATCGACTTTTTTAATGCGAAAAAAGTACAAAATTTGACTAGTGTGTCCAATCAGAACTCTTCTTAAGAAATAGTTTGTTTTCTTTCTAATCTAGATTAGTCTAATCTGAAAGATGGGAATTTGACGGATTTGTACTCGCAACCTTCAGGACGTGAGGGACGACAGAAACGTCGCACGTACAACTGCATTTAAATTAATATTCAAGTGATCTTTTGAAAATTATTATTAAATGTAGTATTGGATGATTTTGGACTAAAACGCGGGGTGAGTACCGGATCAGATTAGACACCTTTTCTGGTGTCAAACTACATCCCTCGTTGATGAAAACGCGGCAAAACTTAACGTTACCAAAACGAGCGCGAACAACAGGCAAGTTAGCTAGCGTGCAGGTTCTGCGGCTAAGTCTACGTTCGCGCTAGCAAGCGACGTGTCGCTCGTGTTGCTTTGTGACCGTTACTGTTGGAGATTGTGGGCGTGGCCTGTCCAGAGTAGCTACGGTGGTAGCTATTAACACGAAGTATACAACTCACTAATCTGTGTGATCGTTCCCCGCCCCCATTTACATGCTAAGTATTATTGCCAAGTTAACAAAGCAAACTAACCGCACTAGCTATGTACGCTCACGCACTCGCAAGCTCCAACGATCTCTACTACTTCTTTCCAAGCTTTATTTTTCTTCATGACGTCTCTATAGACATTTAACAAGCGGTCACATGACAGGATGAGATGAAATCTACTTCTGAAACTAAACTTGTGAGCGGGGAACTGAAGAAACGTCGCGCCACACGATCGGTCCGAAGGACCTTCTGAGTCACGGAACCGGTGCGCGGACAGTTAACGAAAACGCGCAGCGGTTTGCGCTTCACTTACCGTTCAGTCCGTTCGGTATGCTCCTGTGGAGGTGGTTAGTCGATAGATCGTCCATAGATCTTCTAATGGCTGCCATCTTGCCCTCGACAGGTTTGTGCCCGTGACCGTGATGATGGTGGTCCGGGCTTCCAGCGCTTCCCGTACTGGACGTACTGCTTCCGTCCCCCACGTCCCTCACGTTATTCGTGCCTCCGTTCAGGTTGGTCAAGCTGGACTGGCTGTCTATAGAGCTCCTCGACCCGGCGCCGTTCCTCTCCTCCTCCAGCATGACGATGATCTCCTTTAACTCCATGTTCTCGCGCACGACGGCCTCCTGATTGACCTCCAGCTCCTTCAGTTTCTGCTCATAGAACCCGACCTCCTTCCAGACGACGCCGGCCGTGTACCTGCCGAAGCGCTGCCACTCCCGCGACAGCTTCTTGCCCTTTTGCCGGTCGTCGTCCAAGAAGCAGCACAGCTCACGGAGCTCCTGGTTGTCGTCCTGCAGCTTCTGGTTCACTTCTTTCAAATTCCGGATCTCGTGAAGGTGAACCTGTAGTCTCCGGTTCACGTCGCGCATCATGTTCCCGTGCTCCACCATTAGGCTGATCTTCTCGCTCTCGACTCTGCGGAGCTTCCGAACCAGCTCGTCTTTGCCGAGTCTGAGGAGTTCCTCATCTGAGATTTTGCTTAAATCCTCCCTCGGGACGTCGGTCACATTTTTCGCCATATTCCTTTTCCGTGGATGGACGGCTGCGAGATGAAGCTGAAGGATCTCTAATGACGCCTACGTAAAAGTAGATCTAAAATCACACCCATGATTTATGAAAGAAACCAAGAATCCAAAAAGTGGGGAACCTGTTAAGCAAAAAAAAAAAAAAACAAACAAACAAACCAACAAAAAAAAAACACTGATTTTATATATATGTATATATATATATATAACTGCTTTTTTTTTGTCTCTGAAATCCTTCGTCTCCCCAGAGAAGGTCCGATCTTCAGTCCAGTGAGGTGAAATTAGACTTTCTGGTCATGCATAACCTGCAAGATGCATAGTAAGAGAAGACAGAATGAGAAAATCATCTCAATCACTGCAGTGGATGCTACAAAAAGGTTGCCAGATTGCTTAGATTAGTACCCACTTAAATCCTTTTTTACAACCTGAAATTCAAACTCGACTCTTGTATAAAAATGAACATAAACTCTTAAAAGCGCACTAATCATTTATTCCTCTCATATTCAATATAATAAACACAAACACATGTGCTCTAAACATCCCGATCTGGCAACACGTCAAAACCGAACTATTCGGTTATCCCACGTTCTTCACACTCCTAATCTCATACAGATGATACATACACACCGAAACTAACGCTACTTATAACTTTATACCTCCAAGTTCATGTTCTCGTGTTGTTTTAAGAACATAGCGATAGAGGGAAAGAGAATAAAAGGAAACATCAATTCGACTGAAAAGCACTTTACCCTTCAGCTCCTTCAGCCTCAGAGAGCGAGATTTCTTACCGTGTTTTGAAACACAGCCCTATTCCACATGACCCTTCTTCGTCCAAATGTTGGATTTAAGCTTTAAAAAAGAGAGGAACGTGTACAGAGAGCGGGTTATATAAACCTCCGAGCGAGCAGGTAGGTTGTGAGTGAGAGAGAGAGAGAGAGAGACTGCCTTTAACCATTTATCTAGCCTACTAAAGCAGATTGAGAACTCTTAAAGAGACAGGAGCCTAAAAATTCCCTGAGAACCGGCAACCCTTTAGCTCCGCCCACCTCGTCTGATAGGCTGAAGTAAAATAGCGTACACTAATCACATTTGTTTTGTGATTGTAGCAGCCAAAAATGTTTGATTTTTGTTGGGGTTTTTTTTCTCTCTACAAAATTTGTGATGCAACTTGCGAAGGATTTTTTTTTTTTTTTTTTGGGGGGGGGGGGGGGGGGGGGGTGTTCTGTGTTGTTTTTTTCCCCCCGGAAAATTACTTGCATTGCAGAAATCGCAAATGTTTTGCACAGTGAAGTTTGTTGGTAGATGAGACCATTTAGTTGTATTCATGTGAATCGAAGAGAGACCGCTCTTTGACCGGACGTCTCGGAGCAAACCTGCGGTCGTTGTGAAAAATCGCGAGTTTTACTGCGATACTGCGGAGTTTTGGGGGTTTTATTTTGGATTTCGTAAATGAACAACAAATAAATATGAATAAATGGGCTCTTTGTAAACCTTTTTTTTTTTGACATTTTATAAACGACTTTGAATTATACCTAAACCTTTACGAAACAAACTAAAAACCAAAATGTCATGTTTTTAAAAGAACTGAATTTTGTGTGAGAAATTTAGTAATGATGTTCAATATCTCTTGTTCTTGTGGCATCGAATACGTTGGGTTTTTTGTTTTGTTTTTTTTTTCTTTTAAGCTACGCACTTTTTAACCAGCGCTTAAATAATTCTCGATTGAAATCGGTGTTAAAAAAAAAAAAAGTGTTTATTATATATCGGATAAACACCTTTTTTTTTGTACGTTGTACATTTTAACAGTTAATAGTTACATTTAATGCTAGCGTCTGTTCTCACTTACGTTATAGCGGCGATAAACTTCAACGTTTTTTATTTTCATCTGTTATTCGTCTTAGATTATTATACGTCCGCCGTATACAAGTCCCTGTGGTTGAGCTGTTACTATCGAAACAAAAACGTATTAGAATGAGCGCATTAATATAAACCTATCCTGCATGTTATATCCGGAATGACTTTCCAAGCTGTGCCGTTATACAACAATAACATTCCGTCCAATCGGATTTCAGTATTCGACCTCACTGTGGTATTTACATTTTTTATGGTTATCTTTGACAGAATTTCCACCTTCCATTCGAAACACAAGCGCTCTTTCACGATACATGATCCTTACTCTAGTAACTTACAGTACGCAGGCTGAACATAATCTAAGACTAATAACAAACATTTCATATTTTAAAAATATGCCGTCTTTTTTTCTTTTGCGGTTTCTCGATGATATGCCGGGCTGCATTATTTTTGCCCAAATGACTGTTTATAGCTGGCATACGTGCTAACAGGAACTAACTCGTTTCCCATGCATTCCACAACATTAAATGTAACTATAAATGGATAAAAAGTACGCCTGTTGTGATATGTTATCGTTCACCCGTTGTGTTTTATTCCTTACAACTTTTTTGTTCATTTGTTGAGATATTTGTACACCTTTTTTCACCTTTAGTGTAAATATTTAATGTAGTAATTCAATTCAAGTAATGTAAATACGTAATTCAAGTAGGTAAATAATTTTCAATGCATTGTTACTCTTATGGAAATGAAGTAGGCGTCAGCTGAGTGTAATGATGGGAATCAATCGCCCTCTAGTGGACAAAGTTTATACAAGAATTTTGTGTGCTGTAACAGAGTAATTTAAATATGAAAGAAAAGAAAAAAAAAACTTGAGAATTTGAGAACTTTCAAACTTGCTCTAAATGTTTAGGATGTTTTTTGTTTGTTTGTTTGTTTGTTTTTTTAATTGGATAGAAAACCACCAATACATTAGCAGGTAATTCTGTTTTGTTGCTAATTCATCTCCTAGAAACTGAATTCAATGCCAACTCCTGCACTTAACTGTAAGTAATCTGATGAAACAACTCCGTCAATAAACAAATATCTTTCTAAACCCATGATAAGTGCGCCTGAGTAAACCCACCGAGAAAGCAGTACGTGAATTAAACTTCAACCTTCCTGCCACGTGCTCCCCCCCCCCCCCCCCCCCCCCCCCCCCCCTCCATATGGGGTCACTTTGCTGGACTTTACTGGGATTTTATTTAAGGTGTCGTTTTGTATCAAGTTTAGCGTTCGGGGCTTTTAGGTTATGTTTGGACATCTGCAAGGATGTAGAAAACTAAATAAATCGGATTACTGAAATTTATAGGCGATGCGTGGAATATAATATAAGATGATATAATCCAATAATAGCTTTAATCCAATATAAAGTAACTAATAATAAAGTAATAAACGAGGTTTGTTTACATGACTACTTGAATAATCTGATAATGCTTATGATGTCACACACACACACACACACACACACACACACACACACACAGTGACACAAAACTCCAAAGTATTTATTTTGACTCCAGCCTCAGCTCTTTTCCTGCACTGTTTATTTTAGCAGACTGGATTGCAGCTAATCGTTAAACCCTTCATGTTCCGAATCTGCTGCGTTTAACGCTGAAGTGCTGATTTAAAGGTAATTATTAAGCCTTTCACAAGCCCAGTCCCGCGTTGATGGATCGGGGATTAACACGTATGATGCTACTGTTCACAGTGTAAAAGTTCATTCGAGGCTCTGTGAGTTAATCTGTAATTTGGGTTTTAGATAACAACACACTGGATTTGCAGTATTAGGAAAAAAGTCACTGGGGTACATGACGTTTCACTTACTTGTGAATCAGTGGATTTCCAATTTGATTTTTGTAACTAAAGAGCCTTTATTTATTTATTTTACAATAGATATTGTCACAAAAATGCTTTACGGGTCAACTCTTCTGAACGACGTCGATTAGAATTCGTTACGGAATTCGACTTATCTGGCATTTTCGATCGGTATAAACAAGTGAATTGTTTTATAAGACTGTTATAAGATGAGTCAGGACACTGTTGGGTTTCTGTGTGTAGAGTATCGTGACTCTTGTGTTTAGCTGCTGGTTTAGCTGCACTCCTCTGTTCTACTTCATGCTATTCTACTCTATTCTACCCTACTCTATTCTTCTCTCCTCTGTTCTACTCTAGTCTGTGCACTCAATTCTACTCAGCTCTATTCTACACTAGTCTGTGTACTCAATTCTACTCAGCTCTATTCTACGCTAGTCTGTGTACTCAATTCTACTTAGTTCTATTCTTCTCTACTCTATTCTACTCTAGTCTGTGCACTCAATTCTACTCAGCTCTATTCTACTCTAGTCTGTGCACTCAATTCTACTCAGCTCTATTCTACTCTACTCTATTCTACTCTAGTCTGTGCACTCAATTCTACTCAGCTCTATTCTACTCTAGTCTGTGCACTCAATTCTACTCAGCTCTATTCTACGCTAGTCAGTGTACTCCATTCTACTTAGTTCTATTCTCTACTCTATTCTGCTCTAGTTTGTGCACTCAATTCTACTCAGCTCTATTCTACTCTAGTCTGTGCACTCAATTCTACTCAGCTCTATTCTACGCTAGTCAGTGTACTCCATTCTACTTAGTTCTATTCTTCTCTACTCTATTCTACTCTAGTCTGTGCACTCAATTCTACTCAGCTCTATTCTACGCTAGTCAGTGTACTCAATTCTACTTAGTTCTATTCTTCTCTACTCTAGTCTGTGTACTCAATTCTACTCAGCTCTATTCTACGCTAGTCTGTGTACTCAATTCTACTCAGCTCTATTCTATGCTAGTCTGTGTACTCTAGTCTGTGTACTCAATTCTACTCAGATCTATTCTTCTCTCCTTGGTTCTACTTTAGTCTGTGCACTCAATTCTACTCAGCTCTATTCTACTCTAGTCTGTGTACTCAATTCTACTCAGCTCTAATCTACTATAAGATATTTAAAGTTTTCTACCTATCGATTGTCTATTCTGATAAATCCCTATTCTGTTCTAGTGTACTCTGTTATACTCTACACTACTCGACAATGTTCTAGTCTACTCGGTACTATTCTACTCTATTTTGTTTTTACTTTAAGGTCCGTGGCGTCGTGACCAAAGACGACTCCTTTCCGCAAGATATGAACACTGTATTATTTTCCACCGGGACACAGATCTATTTCTATTCTATTCTATACTCTAGGTGTCTGGAGGAAATTCTTCCTATCTTCATGCGACACGTGCAACACGTTTTCACACGCAGACGATCCTGGCGAGGCGGTGAATAAAGTATGCAAATGAACAGATCGCGTCATTTCTGGCGACCTTTGCGGAGACTGGATTCGGCGACGTTTCCTTGAAAAGACTTGGCAACGCGGTAGGACCTGGAGGTCTGAGAAACCCGTGGAGAAGAAAGCGAATGTTGACTTCTTTTTTTTTTCCCCAGCACGAAATGGTGGAAGTGTAAAAATAAATAAATAAATAAAATAATAAATAAATCAATAAAACCCCACCACGTCAGATCATTTACAGTACAAACTCTCCATGCGCGTTCAAAGTGCAGTGAGGACAGAAAGCGCAGTGAGCCGCTTACATAACTCCTCTGTGTGTGTGTGTGTGTGTGTGCGAAGTTAAGTATCTGGTCAAAGGAAACACAATGCTCCGTCTGATTTTGCTGTATTTGTCGGGGTTATTATGTTTCGCACCTGTGCGCTCGCACCCGCAGTGTTTGGACTTCAAGCCGCCGTTTCAGCCGCTGCAGGAGCTGCAGTTCTGCGTCATGTACAAACACTTCGGCTGCTGCGACTTCGCCAGAGACCAGGAGCTCATGAAGAAGTTTTACCGCATCATGGACAACTTCGACTACTACGGCTATGCGAATTGTGCCGGGTACGTGCAAGACCTTCTGTGTCAGGTCAGTACAGTAGACAACACACACACACACACTATTCAAATCTCATTAAAAATAGGCAAAACCATCATACACATTTAAGACTATTATTATTATTATTATTATTAAGCACCATTTACTCTCACGTTCTTTAGAGAACCGTCTATTTACTGGTGCTTTAAAGAACCCAGAAATGGTTCTTCATAGCAGTTCTACAAGGAACCGTTTTATCAACAACAACAAAAAAACACCTTAGTTAGTGCTTTAAGGAACCAAAGTAAGGTTCTTAGGAGAGAGTGGTGAAAGAAGAACCTTTTCCAGTCCCACAGAGAACCTTATAGGGTTCACTTTAACCTGTCAACGGGTGATACGTTGAAGAACCAATACCCTGTTCCGAAAAGAAAAAAAAAACTATAATGAACCATAAAGAATTTCTTTAATCGCCAAAGAACCATACAGCTCAACTCAAGAACCCTATACAATGAAAAATGGTCCTTGACAAGAAGAAGGTTCTTTGCAGAACCTATGGTGCTGTGAAGAACCATTAAAGAACCTATATTTTTAAGATCGTAGAAAGATTGCCGAGAATGGTCCGCTGAAGGATGCCCTAAAGGTTGCACCTCCCCAAAATGGTTTATTTCCCAAGGTTGAGTGCATAATCTCATCCGTATGCTGTAGATTTGCACCTAAAAACTGCTGCTGTAATCGTAAAGACTACCCTGTGTTCATCCCGGGATTCAGGAATCTGCTCGTACTGAACATCCTTTCAGCACTCTTGAAAGGGTGTTTGTCGTCGAGCGTTTGTAAATGATTTATAATCCCACTATCCGGTGTCACACAGGACAGATTGCTGAGCCGTATCATCTTGCAGCTCTCGCCTGGTTTCCCACTGATGCTATGCAGGGTTGAGCCTGGCCAGTACCTGGATGGGAGACCTCTAGGGGAAAACTAAGGTTGCTGCTGGACGTGGTATTAGTGAGGCCAGCAGGGGTCATTAAAAATCCCAGGACACTTATTGTAAAAAAGTAGGCGTATAACCCTGGTGAAATTGGCCCTTCTCTATAATGCCCCCCTGATAATCCCCATCTCTGAATCGGCTACATCACTCTCCTCTCCACCATTAGCTGGTGTGTAGTGGGAGTTCTGGCGCATTGTGGCTGCTGTCGAATCATCCAGGTGGATGCTACACACTGGTGGTGGTTGAGGAGATCCCCCCATACTATGTAAAGCACTATATAAATGTAAGGAATTATTATTATTATTATTTTTAACAGGATGGGTGCCATTTTGATTTTGGTTCATCTAAAGAACTAGAGGGAGTTCTTCCTCATCACTGTTTTTCCTCCAAACGTCTGGTTTATTCATTTGGGATCTAAATCTACAAAACTATTTTGAACTGGGTTCTTAGTTTGGTGCCTCAAAGGAACCCTTGGAAGTTCTAACCCTTAAAAACCAGATGAATTGCATGCACGACCACTTGTAGAAACCTAGAAGTGTTTACAACCCAAAGAACCCATGCATGAGAAGACCTTGCATGCACCATGACCTTGTTAAGTACTATCTATGCTGTCATATGCCTTTAAAATAGCCTTGATAATAATAATGAATCCAGAACCACTGGCTAAACCTCACCGACCCCTGATGGTCTCTGAACCACATTTTGAGAGAACGTCGAGGACTTAGATGGCTCATTTCCAGCTGTGAATTTCGTGTCGATGTCACTTTAAATAGAGACGAGTAAAGTGAGGGGGAAAAAATGATTTCCTGTTCGAAGCTGTGCCGTGTTGTTCTGTCCGTCATAATGTGTTCCACTCATTTATTTTGTCTTCCATACGGCAAGCTGTCACTTTAAACGACAAACCCAAAACAGTGAGTATTCCCAGTGTGTCCTTTGGGATTACCTTATCTCTGCTCGAGCAGCAAAACAAAATAATTACTATGGCATGTCTGCTGCTACAGCTCAAGCTGGATTTGCACTGTATGACTTTATGGCCTGATTTGTCGCAGACAGAAATCACGCATGGTAAAAAAGGAATTATTTGGTTTTGAGTTGAGATGTTATGGCTGATTTTGATACACTGCTGTAATCGAACAGCCTAAAACTTGTACACATTTTGTCTTGTTTACTGAGTCCTTAGCTTTAAGGAGTATCGAATCATTTGTGTACGTACAGAACAAATGTATTGGACTTTCCGCAATTCCCGGAGCTCCCTGCTCACTCTTCCCGTTTTCTCGCATCAGGAATGCTCACCATACGCTGCTCATCTTTTTGATGCTGAAGATCCCAGTACACCCCTGAGATCCATTCCAGGACTCTGTCCAGACTACTGCTCCATTTTCTACTCTAAATGCAGATCCACCATTCCTCTGCTATCAGACGACCCACGCCTGTCACAGCTAGAGCACGACCGTACCAGACTCTGTCGGTATCTGGAGCTGGACGATTCAGACTACTGCTTCCCTCATGTCCTGAGCAACGAGGTCTTGAACAAAAACCTGGGACGTGTCACGGCGGATAGAGATGGCTGCCTCCAGCTGTGCTTGGAGGAAGTAGCTAACGGACTTAGGAACCCTTTAGCTATGGTGCACGCCAACGACGGCACACACAGGTTCTTTATCGCGGAGCAAGTCGGCCTGGTTTGGGTGTATCTTCCAAATAAGTCGAAGTTGGGGAAGCCATTTTTGAACATCACGAAGACTGTGCTGACGTCTCCATGGGAAGGCGATGAAAGGGGATTCCTGGGTCTCGCTTTCCATCCCAGGTTTAAGTACAACGGAAAGCTGTACGTCTACTACTCCGTCGAGGTGGGCTTCGACGAGAGGATCCGAATCAGCGAGTTTCGGATCTCCGCTGCAGATATGAACGTTGTTGACCATACTTCTGAAAGGTAAGATCTTCTACTTAATCATGCACATACCTTCAGAGCGGTTTTGCTTCTGTAAAAGACATATCTGATTTCATCAGGAAGGACATTTCTGCACTCTGAAAGCCACAAAACCACACGAAATCAGACATGTAGTGCGTTTACTTGTACACGCAATGTTTTTGGGAACTGCCAGATGTGTCATGTGCCTCGTCGAATCACTCGTCGTTTTCTCAGAGTTATATTAGAGATCGATGAACCCGCTTCGAATCACAACGGAGGCCAGCTGCTCTTTGCTGATGATGGTTACTTGTACATCTTCACTGGTGACGGTGGCATGGCCGGAGACCCTTTTGGAAAATTTGGGAATGCGCAAAACAAGTAAGTCTGGATAATTAAAAAGTAAGTTATCCTTACTGAGTTGTTTACTGAATTTCTTACAAGCGAAGTCCCCAGTAACTTAAAAAATACGCGAACGATTTTCTTTTATGGCTCGATGGTTTAAATGAACAGCCAAAATGTACCCGATCTAATGTCTTTGTGATTTATTTCTAGGTCTGCTCTGCTGGGTAAGGTCCTCCGCATCGACGTGGACGATAACGAGAAGGGACCGCTGTACAAAATCCCTCCTGACAACCCGTTTGTGCACGAGCGCGACGCTCGGCCTGAAGTGTACGCCTACGGCGTGAGGAACATGTGGAGGTGCTCTGTGGACAGAGGCGACCCTTTCACCAAGGACGGCAAAGGACGCATCTTCTGCGGCGACGTGGGCCAGAATAAATACGAGGAGGTTGATCTGGTGGAGAAAGGCAGGAACTATGGCTGGAGAGCAAAAGAAGGCTTCTCTTGTTATGACAAGAAATTGTGTGCCAACAGCTCTTTAGGTGGGCTTCCTATGAAAAGACTGTTAGAACTGAAGCATTCCTTCTCGGCGCTGTTACTGAAATCATTACAATGCCATTTCCTTTCTTTATTTTTTCTTTGTTTTCAGGCGATGTTCTTCCGATTTACGCATATCCTCATAAGATGGGGAAATCGGTAACAGGAGGATACGTCTACCGAGGCTGTGAATACCCCAATTTAAACGGAATGTACATATTCGGAGATTTTATGAGTGGGTACGTTTTAAAAAAAGTCTCTCACGTTGCACGTGTGAGTCAAAGACGTGTACAAAGAAAATGATTCATGTACAGTATTATTATTACTATTAACTTATTGACTGAGTAATTCTGTCCTGGTGTACGTGTTCTGCCGTGGTTCTCGAAAGTATAACCTTGAACGTGATGGGTTTATTATAAACACACAGCTGACTTTTCATGACCAAAATGACTTCAGTGTGTGTTTCCTGCAGACGCTTGATGAGCCTAAAGGAGAACCGTAACACACGCCGATGGGAGTACAGTGAGATCTGCATGGGCTTGGGCCGGACCTGTGCGTTTCCAGGCCTCATTAACAATTACTACCCGTATGTCATTTCTTTTGGTGAGGATGAAGCAGGTAGGAATCCGAAATAACCTGTACATCATTTCTAATCTGCTGCCACTCTGATTGATAGTTTTATGGTTGAAGGCGTGGTTTTACATAGACAGAGGTGCATTTGCATTAATTTGCATCACTTACAGTATTGTTCGGAAGTCACAGACCACCATTTTTTTTTTTTGTCAAATGGTCATTCAGTACTTATGGTTAATTATTTGGTGGCAAAAAGGAAAGATGGGAAAATGTACAGCACTGTAATTATGCAAATTAGCTCAAACTCTAAGTGGGTGGGGCTAAATGGTTCTTGGGGCTTTTTTGCTTGGGAGAACGAGAACCCAAGGAATAAGTGGGAAGAATTTTTTTTTTGTAGGACGTAAATGTCAAACCTTAAACTACTGCACCATTATCAGGCCTGTGTGGGTCCCTTCGTGTGCCTGAGTAGAGGGGGCCATACTGCACCGTTCCTCCATATTTGGTGGTTCTATGACTTATAGCCTTTGCTCTCTATACCATTTTTAGCAGAGAATCACAAGAAGAAGAAAAATCCTAACAAACGCAATAGTGTTCCAGCACCGTTGGTGCTAATAGTATGTGCACCCCTGACCATCACACCCATATGTGCTTGTTGAACGTCTCATTCCAGATTTAATCCCTCTTTGCTGTTATAATAAGATCTACTCTTCTGAGAAGGCTTTCCATTAGATTTTGGGGCGTGGCTGTGGGGATTTGTCTTCATTCAGACACAAGAGTATTAGTGAGGTCAGGCACTGATGTTGAGATGTTGAGGCCTGCGGTGCAGTCGGCATTCCAGTTTATTCCAAAGGTGTTCAGTGGGGTTGAGAGGTCAGTGCTCTGTGCAGGACACTCAGAGTTCTTCTTGAGTAATGCTTCGAACAGGTTTGGGCCTCTTAGTTCCAGTGAAGGGAAACTGTAATGCTACAGCATACAGAGACATTCTATACAATTGTGTGCTTCAAACTTTGTGGAAACTGTTAGCGGAAGAGCCGAATATGGATGTGATGTTCAGGTGTCCACAAAATTTGTTCCATATCAAGGAGAATCAAGGCTGGGGATGATTACTTTCTGGTGCATCACTGTAGATTCATGCAATCACTGAAAAATAAATAAATAAATAAATACACTTGTAGGGATGGTATTGAAATCAAACTAATTATTCCTTTTCCAGCTCACATACTGTGTCCTGTAATATTTGAGTAATTGTTACACTGAATTAGAACAAAAATAAATAAATAAATTATAGAACCGGTGCTCTAATGAACGCTACACTGTGATTAGGTGAACTCTACTTCCTGTCTACTGAAGTTCCAAGTGCAACGTCACCCACTGGGGTTGTGTATAAAATCGTCGATCCGTCACGGTAAGGATTTTTTCGCCGCTGCACTGCATGTAAACCACAATGCCGATTTTGCAGAATCAGCATGATTTCCTTCTTACCGGCATGAAGCGTGACGTTTCTTTCCCGGAATTTAGCATCTGCTCATAATTCTGTCGTACAAATCACTAAAAAAAGAAGTTGAAAGCATGCTGACAAAGAATCGTGAAGTTTTTAATTTGGGTTGTTGATTTTAATGTACAATGGATTTCTGTCTTCACTTGCCAAAGGCATGAAACGATTGGCTTGTACCTACTGTACAGTCTGTGAAAACTTAAAAAAAAAAAAAAAGGGTCAAAAGCCCGGCTTTGGCAGCACAGCACAGAGCTGTCATCTAAATCTTACTCTCTTTCTGGCACAGATTAAGTCCACTGGCCAACTTCCACACAGCTGTTTTCTCTTTCTTTCACTGTTTGCAGCTTTTCTTCTCCACATTCATTTCAATACTCTTGAAATTCTGTATTGAAGCCATGATGAGTTAAAAACACACGGTCGTGTCGGTCCGTGAACAGATAAAAGAGTGTTGCGTGCTTTATTACAGACGTGCTCCACCTGGAAAATGTCATTACACCCCCCTTCCAGTGCAAGTCAAGAGCAGGCTTGTAGCATTCAAGCCAAAGGAAAGTAGGTCTTCTGGCTTGTTCTTAATAATAATTTTATTCCAAAGCAGTGTTCTGTTTAGAAGAAGTGTATCTTGGCAGTGCTTTCCTTGGTTTCGACAATGTTTTCTGAATGTACTACTAGTGTAACTAACTACGAGCTAATAACATTACGCTCACAGAAATAGCGGTACCAGGCTGTACTTTTGCTTGTCACTGAAGTGGTACCATTAAGAATGTACCTTTTATACATTTTATGTGCATCTTTCAGTTGGAAAGATGTTAAAAATAACTTAAGGTACCTGCACTGATTAACCTTTAATCGAGAAAAGATATTTAAAGGTACGACACATCATGGCCGCGATTAGCTATGAGGATATCGTGGTATCGTTCGGTATTGTGGTATATTAAATGTATGATTACGACTAAAACACGTGCACCTTCCCAGGTAAATTTACAAAACTTGCCCGCTTAATGGTACCACCCCACTTTATTTCTGACAGTGTAGCATTATTATATCTTTTCAAAGTCTTATTAAATAATTTTAATACATCTCTCCCAAGCATTAATTGGCGTTGAAATACCAACAAAACGACCACGACTCTCAGAAACAGCTGAGTTTGAAAACAAACCAACAGAACCTCCGCATGAAACGACAAAAGATTGGATTCAGGAGTTGTTGGACATCCTAAGACAAGAGGAGGACACCGTGGGTATGACCACACCATTTCCGACGACTACAACCACTACCACCAAGGCCACGCCTAGACATTCCCGTAAAGGCAGACGGAAAAAAGTTAAGAAGTCTGAAAATGGTGCGGTGAGACTGATGGGAGATGAGCAAGGCCGGAAAGACCGTGGCAGAGTGGAAATCTACGCCAACGGGGAATGGGGGACCGTCTGCGATGATCTCTGGAACACCCAAAACGCCGCAGTGGTGTGTCGACAGCTAGGATTCAGCTACGCTCTCAAAGCATCTAGAAATGCCGAGTTTGGGGAAGGGAAGCATCTGAGGATACTTCTGGATGACGTGCAGTGTGAGGGAACAGAGGAAACCCTTCTGAACTGCCAGCATTCAGGTGTAGGCATACACAACTGCGGTCATCACGAGGACGCAGGCGTCATATGCAGCAGTTCAGAACAAGTCGAATATTAGCATTCAGGGCGGCCTCTGTGTGAAATACAGATGGAGAAAGAGACGTAAATTGTGAAAAAAAATAGCACGTAGGTCTACCTCATCAACTGAAATAATGAGAAATGTCACAATAACCGTTAATGAACGTGTAACTGAGCTCCATCATGTTTAATGAAGCAAATACATGTATGTGTTTACTTGGATTTTGTATTATATATTGAAATAAAGTAATTATATGAATTAACACAAATCTCGATTATGAAGTTATTTCATAAAACATGCAAATAATTTAATGTTATTTACAACATTTTATAGCTAACTGTTGCTAATTGTTTGTAGCTGTTTGTGACGGTTTGTCAAGTAGACTCTTGAATTTGTGGATTGTTTTCAAATACATTTTAGACTGTTTACAGTCTGTAACCACTGTAAATGTTTAAGGTATATTAAACATTTAAATAATATCTTATTATCCCGGAATCGTCGAAAGAAATGCTGAAAGAAAGAAATGCAACTATGAAATAGTTGCTAGCGCTGTTGGTAGCTAGCTAACAATTGCTGCACAAGTAATAGGTAGGCTAAGTGTTAAGTTAATACAAAGTATTTATTATAGCTTATACAAACAAGCACTGGAGTATTTAAACACCGTTTAGTTTTAGAGATTTAGTTTAACTAAAGCAGTGTTTGCGCTGTCTTGTTTGTAGTGAATCCTAGAGCTGATCTGGAGTCGACTCCGACTCTGGTTCATTCAGGAGTCCTATTTTTTAGACGACTCTTATTCTGATTCTAAGTCTAGATGTTTTGATCTCAGGAGTCGATTTTTGGTAAACAAATGAGCACTTTATTTAGTCTGTATGCAAACAACCAGAGTCGTTTTCACTCTATAGAATCGAATCTAAAACATGGCGATTCTCAAATTAAAGTGAAGAACCGAATTTTGGAGTGAACGATGTTTATGGAGTCGACTCTGATACTGATTCCCGATGTTCAGAATGACAGGTGTCGATTCACATAATAAAATTCGCATGTCGGTAAACTAATTCCAGCCTACTCATCATCATGGTGAGGGAATAGGTAGGTCTGTGTCAGATGGTGATAGTGAAATATCTTACTTTATCACATTAGCATGCAAACTAGAGCTGAATGAATTGTTAAAGAATCGACTCTTTTGTGATCGCCTGCCACATCCAATGGTTACAGCTAGCTAAGCTACCGCAGGGTACGATTAAGACGATGTAGCACTATAATACAACATGAAAATTTAATTTAAAAATCACCAGCCGATAAATTTTAGTTTGGATTTATAAGCATATTTGTTCGGCTCGCATGCATGGCTCCATAGCTCAGTGGTTAGAGCACTGGTCTTGTAAACCAGGGGTCGCGAGTTCGATCCTCGCTGGGGCCTCGACCTTTTTTAATTGTTATTTTTTATCTTTTTAATAAAATAAGTGTTTACAATTATGATCATTAGATTAGAACATTACATAATTGTTTGAACCAAGTGATCTCCAGGACCAGGTTTCTACAATACGGTACTTCTATGAGATGCAATAACGCATTACATCACGATATTTAAATATAATATTAATGTTCTGACACTGATACTAACAGACTACAATATAACATATACACTTATTATGCTTTTGTGTTTTATTCTCCCCAGGACTTATTTTATTTTTAAAACGCTCAGAAAAGGTTGTTCAATCATTTAAAAGTGAAGTTGTAAGGCCATCTACTGGTGAAACAAGAGTACAGGCGTGTAAGTCAATATATCACCAACAGGTGGCGCTGGTGCACTGTACTGTAATAACACTACAGCATTTTCTCACAATAGACAGACCTTAATGATTTTCTATCACCCTTTTTTAATGACATTTTTATATTGATACTACATAACATTGTGAGCGTTTTTGCAGTCTAACAGGGAGCATTATCCTGCTGAAAGAGGCCGCTGATATTAGGGAACACCGTTACCATGGAGGGGTGTATTTGGACTGCAACAATGTTTAGGTAGGTTGTACGTGTCAAAGTAACATCCACATGAATGCCAGGACACAAGGTTTCCCAGCAGAACATTGCCCAGAGCATCACTCTCCCTCCGCCAGCTCGCCTTCTTCCCATAGTGGTCCGATTCCCATGGAATCGGACCAGACGGGTTAGTCTTCGCTCCTCACGTACATCAATGAGCCTTGGGCGCCCACGACCCTGTTGCCGGTTCACCGATTGTCCTTCCTTGGACCACGTTTGGTAGGTACTAACCACTGCATACTGGGAACACCCCACAAGACCTGCTGTATCAGAGATGCTCTGACCCAGACGTCTAGACATCACAACTTTTCCCTTGTCAAAGTCGCTTAGATCCTCAAGCTTGCCCATTCTTCCTGCGTCCAACGCATTAACTTCGAGAACTGACTGTTCACTTGCTGCCTAATAAATATATCCCACTCCTTCACACGTGCCACTGTAACGCGATAATCACGTTATTCACGTCACCTCTCAGTGGTTTTAATGTTATGGCTGATTAGTGTATATCACACTTAGAAAATGCAATGCAAAACGCAGACTTCTTTTTTGACACACATTACCACTTTTTATACGGATAAAGGTATAGTAATATCCCTAAAGGGAACACAAACTTCAGCAACTCAACTATTCTTGCTGATTGTCCAACATGAAAGAAATCTGGCATGTTCAATAATCTTGGTGTTATTCTGCAGTTAGGACTGTTTACACAGCGGCTCCTGCCCACATGCCGAAGACAGAAAGCACCTGAACTGCGTCTTTATTGGCAACGATGCGAGAATCGCAGGATTCCACAGCTGATGGACAGCTGATTATTAACACTGGGCCAGACGCATGGGCCTCTTAAATACAAGGCCTCGTTGACGGAGAAAGGCTTCTCTACACATTATGATGCCTATTTATGTATTTGTTTGTTTGTTTATTGTGTTAAGCCATACCAGGGAAGCATCTTTGGCTGGACTTTCAGGTATATATCTGAGGAATATGACGTGTGTTTGAAATTTCCCACCAATTGAAATCAGTCCCAATACACGTAGTAGCGCTCATATTGCACATCACGAGTTATAATCCGAGTTACTAAGTACATCAACTTCATAAAAATGTACGAATTTGATCTGATAAGTAAAGAGCTTAGGTTTTTTATTATCTTAAAGCCTGTCTTGTCTAT
Source organism: Ictalurus punctatus (assembly GCF_001660625.3). Taxonomy (NCBI): domain Eukaryota; kingdom Metazoa; phylum Chordata; class Actinopteri; order Siluriformes; family Ictaluridae; genus Ictalurus; species Ictalurus punctatus. The sequence continues at coordinate 2,205,482 of NC_030424.2, forward strand.
AAATAGAGGAGATCTCTGACAGGATCAGCGAGTGGGATTAGGGGTTCGAGATGAATCTGTCCCCAAGCTGGAAGTCGATCCTACATGCAGCTGTTTACTCACAGTTTGAGGTCCGTCTCTTCTCGGTATCATCTCCTCCTCATCTCTCAACACGAGTGAAAACCTCCTGAGGAGTTTAGGAGGATGCCAGATTAGGTAAGGAGTACTCGTGTGTAGCTATTACTTGCCTTTTTATTTTTCCTTCATTCATGCATTCAGAAATGCAGAATTTCTTCAAGCATGGAGGTCATTTGATGTGAGCTGAAGGAGCCCACTTGCGTTTCTCAAACGCTGCAGGCCTGCTCACATTCCTGGCTGATCGGACTGGTATGTGGAGACCTTTGGAATCAGGGGATGACTGCTGTAAAAGCTTGACAAACACGAACATAAAGCAGCAATTAAGAAAATAAACAGTGCTAAGGTCCAGGGTTGGCGTCACCCGCAAACATCGGGTCAACAATGGGAGGTCTATGTTTACCGCCCTCTCATAGAACAAATCCAATCCATTCTGTAAAGAACCAGGTGAGTTATCTTCTCCCACCGTGACAGATGAATGGGAATCGTCAAGGTCAGCTGTGTGGCATAGAGTGTGACGGGTCAACGATAAACATCTCTTGAGTGCTGGATTTCTCTGGGGACAAAACAGACAATAGGTAGACCCTTAAAGTTCCAGCCACTCCAACATGCCGACATGTTTTTGCACGTCTTGTGCAAACTTTTGATGGCTCGCACACGAGTTCTCACATCTGGGTGGTCAACGGATAGCGCGGACTAAGAAAAAATAAGACACAATTAAGCAATTAACTTCTTATCAGTGTTCTATAGCATGAGTCAACATCAGTTTTGGTTTAAGAAATATACAAAACGCAGTTAACTAGCATTCGTCCTAATATCGTGCGCCCGTTAAGGACTTTCTTTTTGAAATAATTTCATTAAAACGATGATCATTTTTATTTCATAATTTTTCTTTCCGTCTACCATTTGAAAGTAGCAGGTTTGTACGTTTAAAGTGACCTCATCAGTGAGTATCACTGAAAATAAACAAGAATGAGGGGGAAATGAGCGAACTTACTTTTCTTCTTCCCATGATCTTCAGGAAATTCAGATGATGCGACAACTTCCTGTTGAACATGTGACACGTGGAAGATTCCAAATATTTCTTAGGGGTGAACATGTTCATGTGTACCTATGGGGTCCATGGGATTGAATTGACCTCTTATTCTTGTTTTATTTCATGTATAATGTTAAATCAATTTTTAGTAGCCTATACTTTCTAACTCACCGTTCTGCTGTCCCTGCTGAAAAAAACCCAATAGAACCAATCACAGAAATTCTAATGGTTTCCACTACAAGTACCATTATAAACCATCACTTAACTATAAAACCCTTTATCAAATGGCAAGGTGTTCTATTGGTCCTTAATGGTATCCATTAGACATAACATGCCACCAATAGAAGGCAACAGTTTACCAGTACAGACCCAAAATGATCTGACCATTACAGTTTCCAGTAAAACCAATACAATTCCCATTATAAACATTAAAACCATTACAACTTCTATGATGGTTTCTAATGTTTTTTTTTTGTATTTAGCAGGGGTAGTATGTGAATTTCACTCTGGGATGAATACAGCTATCTAAGGTGTACTAAAGTGAGGGTAACTAAAGGTAACTAAAGTGTACCTGGTTAAAAAAAAAAGTTTGAAAACTCCTGCTCGATTTAAAATGGTGGGTGTTACTTTAGCTTTGTTACTCCGTCACTACTTACTTACTCACTCACTCACTCTCTCTCTCTCTCTCTCTCTCTCAGGACTCAGTTCACGGATTTTCTGAGGTAATTAAATCAGCTAGCAATAGCTAGCTAGCTGAAGTTCAATAAAAGTCATTCAGTTACATACACGAACTAGCTAATATTAACTTGCTAGCCCTGCAGCTTAACTCGAAATAAAATGAATGTTATTTAGAATAAATAAATAAATAAAAACAATTTTATCGTGTGAGGTAATGGTTTGATGGTTACTTTAGCAGCTAACTACTTACTTAGCCTGTCAGCCAGGTTGAAGCGCGCGAGACAGGTAACGTAAAAAGAAAAGAAACATCCCTAGTTCTTCACTAGTGGCTCATCAATGAGCTGTCACTCCAAATTGGAATATATTTTAATTTTTCCATGAACTTTTTCCCTGTAGTGAGATCCTCAGCACTCTAGCCAACTCTTTTCAGGGGAAAATGTACACTCAGAAACTCACTAGAAGTCGCCAGATGACGTCGCGGACTATTTGCATATTGGTTGATTTATTAGGTCATATTTCCTTATCCAAATGTTACATGAAGAACTTAGTCTTTCTGAAGACAGGTATACTCAGATATAAATTCATCTATAACATGTCTGCTCATGTTAGTAATAAAAAAAATATCAATCAAAACATGTATATAAAAATACACTTTTAGACTTTAAGCCCCGCCCACTTTGCACAATCAAGTTGTTATCAAGTTGTATGGCTGAAAAGACTTTCCTGACATGTCCATTATGTGTCATTGTGATATACATGTAAATTTTATTTATAAATCTTATAAAACACTCAAACTAGAAAGGAAATCACACTTGCATTGTATTTTAACACCAAATCAATTTTTTATTTATTTTTTTTTTTTTAATATTCAGAACCAAAAATCTCTTTACTTCCTGCATTTATGAAATTTTACATGTTCGTGTTCATTCAAAGGAAATTTACACCAAATGTTAATTATTGTTGGATTTCGGTTAGATTTTATGGCATAAAATATTTATATTTTTCTCGATTAACAATAAAGAAATTCCTTTAAATTCCTTTAAAGGGACTTTTTCCCTTTAAAAAGACTTTCTCTTCAATAGTGAAATAAATATTTGTAATAAATTTATTTCAATTATTTTAACAACATCACACGATTAGATTTTTGGTTTTATTAACTTTATCAAGTGTATCAATTTATCAAACGTACGCATTATTTAATTATTTTTTGTTTTGTTTGTTTATTTTAAATGACCCTATTCACATGTGGTGTCTTAAAATTAAAACAAATACAGAACCCAGTCTAGGCTAAAACAGTTGAATGCTTGTACAAGATGTAGAACTTTCTAAATCGACAGGCAACATGGCTGATGAGAAATTAGAGACACTTCCTTTATCCTGATTGCATGGATGTTGGTGGGCCACATCATGTGGTTTTTCCGAGTCTTTGGAGACTGGAGTTTCTCCTCTGACCAGGTACCTAACTGAAGCTGCCGGAGTGTGACGAGAGCTTGGCCAAATAACATAAAAAAGTGTCCTTAAAAATGATTGACCCTTCCCTTAAATATCAAAATGCAAATCCTTCTCTAAGCACACTGTGTTACTATAAATTCATTGACGGTGAGGTCCAAGACGGGATAATGGAGACACTGGACATATGTGTGAGGTATTAGACTAGACGGCTGCATCTGGAGCCCCTAATGATCACGCATTACTGATTCAGACAGGAATGATGAATGGACTCAGCAGGCTCACCAAACTACTCTGGTGAAGATGAGGCGTCACCTGCACAGGAAGTGGAGTGAGCGAATCAGATGCTCATCAGAGATCAATTTGGCCTTGATGGAAAATTGATCCAAATCTTCTTTTTTTTTTTGGTTCCAGCATTCTGATAAAGAAAACCTTGTTCTCTGACGCAAGATAGATCCATAAAGGTCACCATCTTTAGCATTAGCGAAACTCAGAAAACCCATTTGGAGAAATGATCGTTAACACAATGGTAGTTTTAGTGGGGAGTGCAGAAATAATGGTGGATTTTGCGGTCTATAAACAATATTTTACATACAGTAGGTATGTAGCTCGACCCTAATCATCAAACCTCTGATGGTGAACGAACGTAAACTTCTAGACATTTGAGGGATTAAGTTCCGACCCGCAGTGGCTCTTAGGCTTGGTTATAATAGCCGTTGGAGCTAAAGTACAATGAAAGGCGAGCTGTGTGCATTGACATCGGTGGTTGAGGCTGTCTGCCAGCTCCTCATGGTTAAAGACCTGTTTACTTTCTCAAACCGAAAGAAATCCCAGATTTCCTGCATGTGTCCTGCTGAAGAGCAAAAATGACCTTCAATGAGCAGCCTGCCAGGTCCTTTACTAAAAAAGCAGTGTGTGTGTGTGTCTCCAGCATCTTTATTTAACAAAGCCTCCACAGTCTGTATAGGTCATATATATATATATATATATATATATATATATATATATATATATATATATATATATATATATATATATATAATTTCCTACCCTCAGGTAAATTGCTGTATTACTGTACTCAGAGGCTTACATTTCAAAACATATTAAACTTTATAAGAACTATATGGAACCTCAAGTCAGGATGCATTTTCTAGTTGCATTTAATCTGGCACTGTGCTACGTGTAAATGTTGTTACAGGTCTTTCCTACAATATGGTGCATTTTATATTGCCAGAACAGTTCACTGTATTTCTTTATTTTCATTCTTCATTATAAAAAGAAAGAAAATAAAATATGTATGTAATTGCAATATATCCACTTAACAATATTCGTATATTTAATATTTGTTCCTCAAAATGTTTTAATGTATTATTAAATATTAGTTCTCATGATTTCTCATGGTATTTCTAACGTAAATGTTGAACTATGCCAGGTTAAAATATATATATTTTATGTTAATAAGCATTTTTGTATGATCCTAAACCTGATGAAAGTTCATGTCTCGTTACTGTGTCTTCAAACAAAGATCTGTTCTTTTTTTTTTTTTAATGCAATGACATCACATCCTGGAAGTGACATCATTCTTTCAGTGGGTCAACACAACGACACATCTTGAAGCGAGTAGCTCCACGTTTTAATGTCTGTGTTTTTTTCTTTTTCTCATTTTCTCCTAGTCTGATGTCCAAAATGTGAAATACAGTACGCGAACGTTGACCAAACATCATTTTAAAAGAATTATGAAGCATTAAATATTAAAAATCATTTTAAAATGTAGCAAAAGACTTAATAGTGTACAAAAATTAACCAGTAATCACTAATTATGTAGATACATTACAACTCTGACTAGCAAGATATGGTTCAGGTTATTTATTTATTTTTTTTAAATTTATGCCCACCAGAATAAGACTGGTGGTCAACCGCTACCTGAAAAGTTTTTACAACTGGACCACTGCGTATCCTTGTGTGAATGTTTCCATAAGCATCCATTTGTTGTCAGATAAGAGTCTGTGTGAGAGTGTATACATGAGTGAGTGATGATAACCAAACGCGTGGTCTATGAGCGCCAACGTCACGATGCTGAAATCCGTTACGCTAAATATGACCCTCACGCAGCTGCAGCTGATTTGAGCTTCGGCCCGTTGAGGATTCGACGTTATGTGGTACTCTGAGATTGTGTGTTGCGTGAACTCTTGAGAGAGCAGTAACACACAGGTCAGTGATGTCAGCCTCAATTATCTGCAACTGTTCTCGGGGACTCGTCTATCCCCTAATGTTTACATTTTGTAATGATTTATATTTAAAGAAATTCTTAACTCGGACAGACTCTGTGTAATAAATAACCCCATCGTTAATGCTCTTTTACTTAATTCTTTAATTAAACCATTAAAGCACAATGCTTAAGTCAGAAGGTGTTGATTAAAATTACATTACAGCAGCTCTGAGACTAGTTCAGGCAAGCAAGGCAAATCACAGTTTATATTACATATATTAATTCACTGCACTTGGGCGCACGGTGGCTTAGTGGTTAGTACGTTCACCTCACACCTCCAGGGCTGGGGATTCGATTCCCACCGTGGCCCTGTTTGTGCAGAGTTTGCATGTTCTCCCCGTGATGTGGGGGTTTCCTCCAGGTACTCCGGTTTCCTCCCCCAGTCCAAAGACATGCATGGTAGGCTGATTGTCCTGTCCAAAGTGTCCATAGTGTGTGATTGTGCCCTGCGATGGATCGGCACCCTGTCCAGGGTGTACCCCGCCTTGTGCCCGATGCTCCCTGGGATAGGCTCCAGGTAAAATCTGGTTCACTAACGGTAAAATCTGCTTCACTACCCCATCGTTGATTATTTTCCTACAGCTGTGGTCCAACATATTTGTTGGGTTTTCCGTAAATATTTTACCATCCACGATTTAAAATTTTGTCACGTAGTGAATCTGGATAGTTCGTTTTAGGCCTTTGTTTAATTATTATTATTTTTTATTTTTTTTTATGAGCTCCACCTCGTTTCAATAAAAGCCAGCTTCAGGGGAGAAAAAAAGTGTAATGTTTTCGCTGACATCATGTTGCTGACATTCAGTGCTCTCAATGCAGTTCACCTTACAGATAGTATGGAGCCCAAAATGACAAAATGCTCCTTTAAACCTATGTACTATTTCTTCGGATCAATTCAGGGACGTGTGTAGGTATAACGTGTGCAGTATTTCCATCGAAACGTACATTAATTTTATAGGGACATTCAGCATTCATGAGCAGGTTGCCAGTTGTTGCTGGCTTTCTTCTGCTCGTGGAAGCTGTCCAGCAGGGCAAGGAATAAATGATATCAGTTCTGGGAAGTGGTTATTGTGCAAATAAATAGAAATGTGCTAATGGTTGGATTTCTTCACACCCAGCGAACCTCTCTGGTGTGCCCGAGCTAGCTTTGATTAACAGTTGGTGGTCATTTAGTGCAAGGAGTACACACAGAGAAATACAAGAACAGACGCGTGTTAAAGTGGTAGACCGCATGATGTCCTCGGGTGTAACTAAATAATGTTTACAACAGACTGGTGTCAAGGTGTCATGTCAATAGAACAGAAATATTCCTAATGGATATGGTACGATTCGATGCGAGAGGGAAAAAAAAGACAGCTGTTTTCTAAGGCCTGGCGCATTGTGTTAGGAAAGGCCTAGATTTTGGCGAAGGAAGCCGCAGCAAGCTTAAACCGAGAGCTTTGATCTCGACTCATCACGGCTTGTTCCCCCAGCCCCCATCTGGACTCACTTTTCGTAGGTCTGTTTTGCATCTCCCTCTCGTTCTTTTACAGCCTCGAGAGCGGTCGTAAAACAAATCCTTCTCAAACATGCCGTTCCCACTGACCGTGGGCCTGCTCACGTCTGCACAACTTGTGCGTTGTAAGGCAACAAACACAATCGTAAACCTGGACGTTTCAACAACACCAATGAAGACCTCATATTAGGTGTCGAAAAACCATGTGAGCGAAGCCGTGCGAAGCTTGCTTCTTTCGTTTTGCACTGGAGTGACAATGCTACAAGTAAGAATTATATGGCTGACACAATTGCATGTGTAAATAAGGAACCGGTACCATATCGGTACTCGCATTAAACTCCACCTTCAAACTTTGGGCCACGCCTCCTACCTGAAAAAGAATCGAATTTGACGTAGAGTTATGACTATGATGTTTGTAGCATGGTTTATAGCCACGTTATATTAGCCAGTGCAACACAAAACGAGTAAGGTTCAGGCACTAAATTTCAAGCGCTTTGCTGATTTGGTGTAAAAACCAGTGTAAAAACCTTCTTGCTTAAGAACTGATAGTATATCTATTTGAATCTGTACCGGTATTACAAGGCTTTAACGTGTTCACAAATTTCTCCAGGCGGCCTATTTAAAAGAACCGTGCTAACACAGACCTTTCATATCGATTTGTAAGACATGAGAAAGTGCAAAGGGCATGTACATAAACGAAGCAAGCCTATACATAATGAATGTGGCAGTCACTCCCCGGAAAGTGTCCTTTATGTTTGACCAATGTCCTGTAACCGCTTCCGCATTCATTTATTTTTGTTTCCTCCACTCGCTGGAGACAAAGGGTAGGAGTCAGTCGCCTCTCCGGGGGGTTAGGAGGGGGTGTTTTCACTGCAAACAGGGCCAGATACAGGTGGAGTTAGCTTTGTCCGGATCCCACCAAGCATAGCTTTAGCATGGGCGCCATAATGCCCAGACCTACAATAAATATTCTTAATTTTCCTCTCCTTGTTATTGCCACTGGAAGAAAAGCAACGCCACAGCGGGACACAGAGGCAGTTCAGACGGTTGACATTCCCTTCAAAGAGCACATAAACACGGCTTTCTTGTTACCGTTTGCATGACAAATATTATGCATTCAATAAAATGTAAGATGACTGGAGCACGGCATGTAGTACTTTTAAATTAAATTAAATCTAAAATGTGCTTTGAACGTGCATTTTCTTCAATCTGTGAGAAAAGTTCTCAAACACAGCATGAGGTAGCATCGACACAGTGTATTTGGTGATTACATTAGTTACAATACTTTTAGTTTAAAAAGTTTTGGTCCTCATTTTCTACAAGACCACTAACGGCATTCCCAACAAAGAAAAACACCAGCTGTGCCTCGGAAGCCCTCGGATCGACCTCGTACTGACCGGAGCATTGTCTGTGCTGTTTTCTGAAGTTAAATAACAGCCGTTATGGAAGAAGAGCTGAAGTGGAACTGCCACGGTCATGCTGCTTGGGTCTGCTGGACAGATCTAACATAAGATGAGGAAATTAGCTGTCTATAAAGTTTTTCAGTGATCCTGGATTGATCCTGAGGGCACTGTAAATAGATGTCGGTAGTAGTCGTAGGTAAGGTGACTGGATGTTATTTAGCTTTAAAGAAATAAAAATGGTCATTTGTGTGATCATCAGGATTGTAACACAAGTCCAGGCAACAACTTGACGTAGTACTACTAGACAAGGGATATTTATTACACGACCATATTGGGATAGATGGATACATATATAAATATTTGGGTAGTGAAAGAGATGACCACTGACCACTCCATCAACACCATATTTGAACTCAAAGTGGATTAGATGGATGGGTGGATGGATAAATGGATGGATAGATGGACTGGATGGATGGATGGAAGATAGATTAGAAGGATAAATGCAGTATGTTTGATGGATATAGTGGACGGATGGATAGATGATCAGTGATAGATGAAGTAAATGAAAGGACAAATGGATGGATGGATTGGGGGAATAGTTTGGCTGGATCTTTGGATAAATGGTAGGATGTATGGATAGACTGGATGAATGGACGAATCATTTGGCTGGATGAAGAATGGATGGATTAATGATGAGGTATGATGGATGATGATGAAGGGATAGCTAGCTAGCTAGCTAGATAGATAGATGGATGGATGGTTGGACTGGATGGATAGAGGGAAGGTAGATTATAAGGATAAATACAGAATGTTGGATGGATGGATGGATGGATGGATGGATTGGGTGAATAGTGTGATCTATTGGATAAATGGTATGGATTGACTGGATGAATGGCTGAATCATTTTGCTGGATCACTTGAAGGATGGGTGTAGATAGATGAAGGGATAGATAGATAAATAGTCCAGACAACAACTTGACTTAGAAATCTGTTACACTACCATAGTGGGATGGATGGATGGATGGACAGACTGATTGATTTGTGCAGGTCAGCATCTGTCTGTATCTTTTATGTTCAAAGATCTTTATTTTTTATTCATGGTCGTGGACAACACACGTATTCCCTACATGTGCAACCACATATTTATACCCCAGGGAAGCATAACATGGTTAAAGCACCTACAAAGTTCCTGTGGAATAGTCAGACAGACTCCACGAGCAGCACCTGACGTGGACTGGAAGCCGGATGCATTGTGGCTCAGTCATTCAGGCAGACCTTAATGTGGGGCAATTAGATCATTAGTGCACCAGATGGCGGTTACATCACTCGATAGTTATTCGCTGATAAGCTGTGGGGTGTGACTCTCGCTTTCTTTTTCCTCTCTGTAGTAACACAGTTTCAGCTCCAGAACAAGCACGACAGTGGTGATGGTGTGGTAGATGTACTGAAGACTTGATTATTTCTGGTAGTTCATAATATCTTCGAGATTATACCACAAGCCGAGAAAACCTGGCTTATTTATGACCAATAACTACAGCAGCGGAGGATGTACTGCAATCAGTGATGGGGTAGTGTTATGAAGTGGAGTTCTGAAGCTGATTATTTTCCTCTTATACCACAGCAATTATATTTATTAATAAATGACCCATACTTTTTTTTTTTTTGAATCCATTAATAGATAAGTTTAATGTTGTGGAATGCCCACAAAACAAGTTATTTCCTATTATTACTTACATGACAGCACCTATAAACATATAGTCTTTCCATCACCAGACTCTTTTATCTCTCTCTTGAACCTAATAAGACCAATAACGCAGACTGTCATGTCATCAGACTTCCCAGTGTCAGAATATATAGAAAACGAATCCCCTTCCGACCAACCAGAATGCAGAATTTAACACCACTGATGATGTAAGATGATAGAGTAACTCTGATCTAAGAGAGCTTAATTTGTGGATTAGACGAACGGATTAGGTTCAAGCGTCACCAACGGAAAATGAAACAAATTACTCCACATGTCCGTATTAACTCTCGATGTTAAATTTATTATATTTTGGACAGAGATGGTAAAAAAAAAAAAAAAAAAAAAAAAAAAAAAAATGCATGTAACTGAAGTAGTGTGGTGTGTGGCATGGTACGAACGAACACATTCCCTTTTTCACAAAACATCCAACCACGAATGGGGTGGGAGTGGCTTTCACTCAGCTTCATATATAGTGCATCTTGTGGATTCTGAACAATAATAAATACTGTACAATAATAAATCTAATAACAATAGACATGACCTGACATGACACGACATGACGTAACATGCCCGATATTTTACATCACATACAAAAGCCGTTAAGAATGCAGCATAGGAGGTGTAATTTATCCCTTTTACATTAATGACACAAAATAAAAGTAAAATCTAAATTGTACATTGCAGGTATTATTCAATATAATGATAATATATACAAAGATATATATCCACTTATTTATTTATTTTAAAAATAAAGTGCCTTTCTTTCAGACGTTTCTTAAAAGTGACACAATCAGTCAAAATTTCCTGAAAGAATATATATATATATATATATATATATATTTTTTTTTTTAAAACAAAAAAAAACAACAACAACGTAAACTTTCACCAAAATTAGAGTTTGTCCGTTTTATTTGTCAGCTATAGATCATCGGATTTCTTTTTCGTTCACCTGTAACATCTCTCCGTTTTGCTGAGCTTTAGACCGATGACGATACGGAGTGTCCCTTATAACAGGACGCTTTGAAAACCGACTCGGCTCGAGGGCCGGTGCTAAAATGAAAACAGGAGCGTAAAAGCCTGGCACGGCTTCAGAGAAACCCAGAAACCAAGGCCAAGCGCGAGTGGCCCCGCGTCCCCGTTCTCGCAGTTTCCCAGTGGCCGCACGCACACCTCCTTCCCCGTGCGCATACCACACGGCTCGCGGATTCCAGGGCGTTGAAACGTGATGCGGACATGCCATAACAGAGTGCGCGGGATGCTCCTACGCCGAGATTAAAGCTCCTTCACAGCTGCACCGTATGAGATCCTGTACGCTGGAATGCGAGGCTAACTCAACAGGAGATCCAGTTCATTTACGGGGGCTCGTGTTAAAGACGTTAAAGATGCTTACTGACACAAGTGGCGACATCACTGCCATCCAGGACGGTTATTAATAAACTTAATAAGCCTTTGTGCACTGACCATTTAATTCACACGGCTTGTGTTTTCAAATGCTAATTAAATTCTCACTGCTTAAAATGGAAACAACAAATAAACTGTAATCCACAAACACATCATGTGACATCTGCTTATAGATAGCTATTAGAGACCAGATTGTATTGTATGCAGGTGCTTTAAAAAATTTTTTTAAATAATAATAATAATAATTCAATCTTGGACAGTCAAAAGTTTTTGGACACCCTCTTTCAACATTCAAGATAAATACTATAGCATTAGAAAATCTAAGTAATAATAAATAGGTGAACTGAGAAATGCTTGCGGATTAATTTTATTGGAAAAACAAAAATCTAGATCTACCTGGACCAAAAATTAATTTGTCTTATAATTGATACTAACACCGTGTAATATCAACTGTAAGACAAATCTCGCCTTTAATAAAGCATTCATTAGAATCTGAGAGTGCACAATGAAGAAATCCTTAAATACACATTATTTAATAGCCAATCGTTGGTAAAAATGTAGGAGGAAAAACCCTCCACATGTTCAAAATCTTTTGACTGTCAGTATATAAGAATATGAGAATGTGATGGAAGAAAGCCAGCCATGATAGGCAGTGGTGCACTCCAGGATGGGTCACGTCTCAATTAAGATGTCACCCAAACGTGGATGTTTTTACAGTGGTGCGAGGTTAGCCTGTCAACGCGCCTTTTTGCGTTTCCCAATCCCCTGGTGTTCTTTTTCAACATGGCACAAAGACACTGATCAAGATAACAACCCGGGCTGAAAGGTGAGGCTTTAGCTCTTAAAACAACATCCCTGTACGCACAAGTGGGCTTTGATACTTTTGGGACTGGGAGTGGATTTGCAAAGCACACTTTCATTGTTCTTTATAGGGGATGTTCTGTTTGTTCCCCGAACGACTCTCCTGACAGGCTGCACTACAATGAGACCAAAGTCTTCGGTATTATCTAACTAACTAACTAACTGTTTGGTGGGGAGCCAATATAGTGCATGTGTGTTCACCCCGCTTGAACTTTTCCATCATGAATCACCACACAATAGCTCATAAAAGTGAAGTGAGGAGAAAAAATAATATAGTTTGTAAAAAAAAAAAAAAAAAAAAAAAAAATTAAGGCCAAAGGTAGTGCTTAACATGATGCTTCCACCACCATGCTTCACTGAAAAGATGGTGTTCTATTATACACTATTTTGTGTAAAATCATGGCATGTAATCCCACTAAAGTCTATTTCAGTTCCAGGTTCTAACACTACAAAATGTGGAAAAAAAATCTCACGGGTGGTGAATACTTGGGTGGTAAGACACTGTGACCAGGAGGCTTTTGAGGTAGGTGACATTTTTGGTGAGAATTTGTGGTGAAGATAAACAGCATGATCAAGATGTAACATGTGCTGCCTGCTCGGGCGGAAAGGGATTCTACCTAGAACCCTTTTTGATAGGAGAACCGTCTGTAGTAGGGTCGGTCATAGTCTATGAAAATTCTCTCAGAGGGACAACCTAAAGAATTAAGGATCCTTAGATGTGTAACATGCTGCCTACTCATTTAGAAAGGAGTTCCCTCTCAGAACCCCTTGTTGAAACCCTCTGTTGCAGGGTTCCTCACAGAAACGTTACCGGTTCTCCAAGAGGGACTGATAAAAATGTGCTCAGGGGTACAAGCTGAAGAATTACGGATCCTTAGATGTAACACCTGCTGCCTAGTCATGCGGAAAGGGGTTCTACTTCAAACCCTCTGTGATAGAAGAACCCTCTGTCGTAGAGGCTTTAAAAGGTTCTCCCAGTGGGGGAAGAAAAAACAAAAAAATAATAATTGAGTAACACATGATGCCTACTCATGCAGAAAGGGGTTCTTCTCGGAAAAAAAAATCTCTGACAGATGTTCCGTCAGATGGACCAAAACGAAGAATACTTAAAAGATTTAACATTCTTTCTAGAAGTGTATAATTCTGCCCGTACTCCAAGAGTCCTTAGGTTTAACCCTTAAGGGTTGTAGGTCGAAACTTTACGACAGACACGGTTTCATTTTCAGAAACGGTTTCAAACAGCACCCTTTTAAAAGACTAGAACTGTCCAAAGACCTCTGAAGAAGCCTTTTGAAGAAGAGTGTGTGCCAAGATCATCTGGATCATTTTGGAGGAAGTATATATTACGTATATGCATTCTTTGTTGTCCTATACATCCCATAATATCCTATACACCAATACAGTAACCAATTTTTTTTTTTTTTTTTTGGTCGGGGGGATTCCCTGGAGAGCCCTGGAATAAACTAATATTTTTTTGAAGTGCTCAAACTTTCTAAATAGAAATATTTGGTGTGGTCATATTTGAATATTTGCTCAATTGTTTGATAGGATTATATCCAGATGTTAGTACCATTGTGAAGGATTACGGTCACTGGGGAGCATCTCAAACAATTTGTTTGTACCTTTGTACCATTTAAGAAGATCTAAGGATCCTTAATCGCAGACAAATTTGAAGAAATGTCCTGCAGGTTTGTGTAGAAGAATCCCATCAAAAAAAAAAAAAAGGGTCTCAAATTCTTGTCACTGAGGTGAGAGCCTTAATGCTACAGCATGCATCCTTTACCTTGGGAAGCTACAGGACCTTGGGGAACACAGATGTCTGATAACATCATGAACCTTGATAAAAGCTTAGCCCATTATCATGATACGAGAGTGTAATATTTCCACACGCCTAGTTCTTGCTAAAAGGAGAATTTCATCCTGACGATGGAATCTTTAGCCCTTTTATGAAGCAAAACAAGACCTACGATCCTGCACCATCAATCCTGAACGTCTGTGAAAGCTATAAATGACACTGGATCCGAGTACATCTGGGGTAACACGCAGGTTCGGGAAGAGTCGTGAAATATTTCGAAGCCACGCGCATGCGGCACTCGGGCTCGTGTTTGATTTATTTGGATGGATCTTGCCTGCGTTGGACGAGCTCCAACTCTAAGCTTCTATGTCTAAGATAACAACCGGGGATTCTGCTTGGACTCAAGTTTAGCAGCCTGACTGGAATTCCTTTCATGACAAAAAGGGAAAAAAAGAAGGGTCGGGGATACGAACACGAGAAATACAGTGAACCTGTTCCAGAGGATGGTGTTTGAAAGAGTCCCTGATTGCTTCAACTGGCTCTCTGGGGGAAAAGTGCGGAAGATAGAGATCGTTGTATTACTGTACTTTGTTCGGGCTGTTGTATCAGTTAAACAGTGTACAATGCAGGTTTTTTTTTTTTTTTTTAAATGTTTCTTAACTCCAGTCGTAACCTGTAGCGAAATACTGTACATCTACATATAAAATAATTCTGATATGAGACAGCTTTGCCTCTCAGTACTCTCGAGCCTCCTCCAGCTCGTTCATATAGACGTCCTCCTGAGGGTTCTCCGTGCACCGCAATCCGTTGTTGGGTGGACGTACGGAGTGGAAGCGGCTCCAGTCTCCTTTGCACAGGATCCATGGAAGCACGTCCACCTTGTAGTGGAGCTCCGGAGAGAACTCGGTGCTGATGAGGTTGGGCGCACCGGCACCTTTACCCCTCGTGATCAGCTTCATGTGCTCGTCGTAGCAGCAGTGCTGGGCGGCGAGCGTGGTGCTGTCGAACGACAACATGGAGCGCACGCAGAACCGCGCAGACGGCTTGTAGATATCGAGGCGCTCTTTGGGTCCGCTGGCGTCGCGCCAACGGTAGTTCTTGCGCAGCTTGTCGTCGAAGATGTTCACGGCGCTGTAGACGACTTCGGACGGGTAGACGCAGGGGCAGCTGGGTAATTCGGTCAGGACTTGGTGGAGATACTTCTGCAGGAAGTCGTTCTTGCAGTTGAGCCACTTCTCACAGCTGTCCACGTCTGCGAGGGAGGAATCAGTAAGAGTTCAATCACAGAGCTCAGTGATTACCAAAAAACGCTGACATATGTGCGTGAGAAGTCCGGGATATGACTAATTGTTAAGTTCGGCTCTTTTTCCTCCACTCTCACTGACATCCTCTACTCTTTAGAAAAATAACTTTTAGTGAACGAGACAGCTCTTAACATCGGCTCATATCGTCTGCCAAGGAGGCAGCCGCCATATTGGAACGTTTTCATTAAAAACATTTACGTCCCGACGTGATTATTTAAAAAAATAAAAAATGAAAAAACCCAGGTCCTGACACTTTATCTCGTTACATTTTCATACCACACTTATTACAGTTAAATAAAAAGAGAGCTCACGTTTCCCGCGCCCAAATCTTCAACTATCAAAGTATGGTTTTTGGAAAGCGAGCCACTATTTCACGGTCTTTCTAACGCTCTCGACGGAGCAATCCTGAAAATCTTAAATAATGTTTTTGTTTCCAGTCCAACTGAACTCCTGCTTTCTCTTTGATTGCAGCCTCACGGGGGCCGTTCCCGAAAAAACGACAAGCGCCATTTCAGCTGCAGGGGAAACATGCTTTACACTGAAGAGAAGATAATAAAATCTGTAAATATTTAAAGAGAGAAGCGGCAAAGCTTTGAGCGCAATCAGCTCGCTCGGTGGGAATTAACCCGGTCTCCCCGAGGAGCGTAACCTCATGAGCGCACACAAGTACCGGTAATGATTATAAATCGCTCTCATTTGGTGAGTACTGACTGGACGCTCCGAAAACACTGCAGCATGTGAACTAATACGCACAATAGAAGGTCAGTGAGCAGTTTAAGGATCCTAGGAAATCTCTGCACGTCGATAAATCCAGTGGGAACAAATGGAATTGGTGTTGTGTGTTAACTGGAGTTTTCCAACCTGTATCGAAGGCATCAGTGCCATTCATCATCTCGTGAGGAATGAGCTCCGTCACGGCATTCAGGTCATCTGGAGAGGAGAGGAGAGGAGAGGACAAAAAAACAAAAAAACAAACAATACATATTATATGCCGACCACAATGGGCTGCATGCTATAAATAAATAAATAAATAAATAAATAAATAAATAAATAAATTCTTAACAATTCTATACAAGTAAAAACTTTTTTTTTCCTATACAGGTCAACAACAATCTGTCTCTTTTATATCGAAAACTCGCTAGACCCCGTTAAAGGAAAAATAGTCGAACGCGAGATTAGAAGCTCCTGGAAACCGAGAACATGTCCAAATATATATCTTTGTTCCAGAACTGCCCCTAATGCTATTATTATTATTATTATTATTATATACAGTCATTTTTGATCGGTCTCGTAAAGGGTGCCAATAATTCAACTTTAATCATCATTTCATCATTTCAAAGCCACACCGATTCCGAACATATTACCGGAGTTTACTTTTATTCTATGAATTGAGTAGAGCTCTTTAAATACATAAGTGATCTACGGTATATGCTAAATACCCGCTAAATATTCCTTACTCAACCCCGCCCCCAGAGATTTAGACGTATACATTTTATTAGAAGTAAACAATTTAGGCGTTACCACGACAGGGTTTTTCACGTGTCCGCTTGTCCCAGTCGACACTGCGTAGACGCTCGTACGCATAAGGAATCGTGCAAATATGGTCTGCTACACACCGTGTACAACATGTGAAGCGAGTTCAAGGGAAATCTGAATTAACTCCACATCGGCTCTAGAAAAATATTAAAGCTGTATCTGTATCTCTGCCTAAATCAACGGAATCGCGGTCAATGAGCCGCAGATGTAACGTGCGTATTTCTGTAACGTCAACGGCATGCAAGAGCTGTGAATGGACTTTGTGAATGCACCGTGTGTGTGTGTGAGTGCGTGTGCGCTCTGAAATGAACCCGCGCATAAGCCGTGTACTGAAAGACCCCCTTTGAGCCAAGAAAGAGCAGTTTTTATCCCGTGTATACAGTGCACACATGGAAAAGCCAACCCGAAATACATGTTTTCAGTAAACGCAGGTTAATCGGCGACGTGTTAGTTCAGCTTAAATTAACAAACGACGCACTATAATGAAACAGTACTAAATTCAGTACTCTGTTATTATATTCAGAACCGAAAGCCTGGTATCCGGGAGGATTTGTGCACAAAGGACTCCTGTGGTGTGTGTGTGTGTGTTTTCAGCAGGTGGAATGATGGGACTAGACCTCACCTGGACACCGCTGCAGGTCGCAGGTGCGAGACTCGGTGGCAGTGCAGGCGTAGCCGCACGATCGGACCCTCTTCTGGGTGCCGTGGCCGCAGGTGGCGCTGCACGGGGACCAGTCGCTCCACTCCTCTTCTTCATAATCTGCAGGGTTTTGAGAGGAACAACGACACAACGCTCCGAATGGGATTTAGCCGTTTGAAAAATATTTCATTTTTATGGATATTTACACGTGCAAAGTCAAAAGTCGTTTAAAAAATGAAATCCGTAGACATATTCAAGTAATAAAAATCCGCGAAAACCTTTTTTCTTTTTTTTTTTAAAAATGTAAATGTCATCATTTATGCCGTAGAGGCTTAAAGTTTAGAATAAAAAAAAACGGTGATTTTTTTTTTCGTTATCGCCCGATTAATATTCAAATACAGGTTCTCACGTTGTTAAAATTCTGAGCGTTTTCAAAGCCTCGACTTGCGCAGTGTGTGTGCGAGAGGGACTCGGACTGGCGCATTCCTCACACGGCAGGTGGGAAGGTTATGCAACCGAGCCGGAAATGCTCCGCACACTTTTAAGAGCGCTGAGAAGTAGAGGTGTGTGCAGGACCTTATTTTTTAAAATACAAACCCCTGCTCTATCTTGAGGGAATTCTGACCAATCCTGCGGTTATTTATTTATTTATTTTTGTATGCCCATCTGAGAGATATTCTGGGAAGAAGTAGTTGCTTATACGGTAAAAAAATATATATATATAGAGAAGAAAATAAGTAGCAGGATAAAGCGTTCACCGAGGACCAGCGAATGAGCACGGTAAACGCGTCTCGCCATTTCTGCCGTTAATACGGCGTCAATCGAGGTGGTGTTTCTTCGCCCCGTTAGCTTTAGAGCCGACATCTTACTCTGTGTTCGCTCTAGCAAGCAGGAAGCGGCCTTGGTTAGAACCGTGGTTTCGTTCTTATCCTGTCGTATACCTAAACATCTATAGAGACATTATGAAGAAATACGAGATTGTTGGTCCCGCTGGTGTAGAAGCCTAGGAAGAAGCCTGGCGTGTAACACGTAACATGATCCGTACCGTATATTCGTAAGCTATCTATAGCTACTTTTGTTACTCATCGTAGCTCTACAAGCACGTGAGATGCACGCGAGAAGTGATACATTTCAATGATCCGACTCTCGCTGGTGTGACCGTAGGGTTCGTTTTTTTCTTATTATGGTAATCCTGGAACATCTGACCTCGCTATTTTTCCCCGACGACATTGCGCAAAATACCTGAATACTCCTACGTTAACCGTAACTCTCATCTCAGGAGAAGCGCACGTCTACGTACTGCATGGTCCTTTCATTTGAGCTTTTATTGTAGTATCGATTTTACGCGTGATACTCGATTCCTCCATTAAATCTGACTCGAGGCCACCGTTGCGTAAAACCGAGTGACACCTTATTCATTGTGGCCAATGAGCACAGGGATCACATGACCCGACACTGACCTGAAGCTCAGCGACGCTACGGAATGAAAAAGCGGAAAAACGACGTCACGGTAAAGCCGCGGGTGAGTTTTAACCTGAACTGGTTTGAGAACCATGGACATAAGAATACATTCATGAAATTTACTTACAGTTTGCATTGTTTCGGCCGAGGACGGTAACGAACTAATTGATTAAGAACGCATTCGAGAGAGAAGAGAAGAACGTGAAGCGTGGTTTTTTGGGCCGAGCTCTGTAAAAAAAAAAAAAAAAAAAAAAAGTGCCACAAATTCCTCGGCGAGCTCAAAGTCGTTTGAGCCGTGTGAAGTGCAGCTCAGCGCCAGGGCTCGAGATGAAAAGAAGAGCCGAGCGTGCTGGAGATGAAAAGAAGAGCTCGGACTGTCCGCCACAATCTCGCAGCCTGTTCCAATCTGCCGTCTAATTATACACAAATATTAGTTGTTTAGCCAGCGGAGAGGCCCGACGCTGCCATTAGCAAAGCGCAGAGCTTCTAAACTCAGAGCTTTCCCATCCATGGCGTCAAGCTCAAAGGCCTGCGTGCACAATGTGGGTCAAAACGAGTCGGGTACTGTCTCCGTCTTGTGCGACGGTTAAAATAAAACGTTCCTAACGATCACTGCTTTTCATCGGGTACTGAAACACACAGATCGGCGTGTGAAATGATGTGGATTTTCCTTCTGGATGATAAACGTGACGTCAGGAACTAACAAAAAAATCACTGGAAGCTATAAACCTTAAGCATGAATCATTACATCATCTAAAGGAAATGTTTACACACAGACTATATAAGTGAACGGGGAGATTTTACACTGATCTACCGACAAAAAAAAAAAAAAAAAAAAAAAAAACGTATGCCAGGTGTAGGTAAGAGGGTTGGAGTAATAATATAAGAAGTATAATAATTTAGTGTTGATGGATAATGTCCAACAATCTAAAAACAAATCAATAAAAAAAAAACCCCAATTAAAAGCCATCTTTGAATGTTGTAACGTCACAAACAGCCTTAAATAATGCAACGTATACATCGGGAAAATCTGCGTTGGTATCTCCCCCCCCCCCCCCCCCCCCCCCAACTTCTGTTTACTGATAAAGATCAAACGAAAGCCTGAGAGAGAGACCGGCCATGGGAATTAGCGTGTTTATATAACAGTCCTTAAGTGCAACCTCGAATCATAAATCATGTCAGGACTACAGAGGAGACTGGGTTCTGCACCGCTGTTTCATACCAGGAGAGGAAATCGGCTTCAGGGAAACATTTAAGAAATGCAACGTGTGCGAAATCCGCGTTTTCGAACCCCAGCGCTCGTTATCCGACACGGAGAACGGGTCGAGATTTCCCTTCCGAGACGTCAATCGCAGAAATTTCGGACTGATGGAAGAGCTAGCCTTAGTCTGACGCGTAAATAACGACCAACTTAATAACACGGGTTTTAAATGTTAATCGATAATAGAGTCCACTAAGGATGAATTGATGCTAGCCGGACAACAAAAAAATGAATTGATAAGACTCACGTCGTAGTTAAGGTTAGCGCTTCACTAGTTCGTGATTAGTACATATATATAAGTATTTATCCAGGTATTAGTGCGTGATTATTCATGTACTGTTGCTGAAACATCTTGTGTCTCTCCATCTTACCATAACTCTCCATCGAGTCCCAGCCCTTCCACCGGTTCTCCCAGTCCACTCCAACGCCGCTCAGCAGGGAATCTTCTCCTCCGTAGCTCAGGTCGTCACCGTTCTCCTCCAGACTGGCCTGGCCAGCACTCTCGTCGCTGGAGTCGTGGTATTCCCAGAAGAGAGGCCAGAAGAGTTTCTTGTGGCCAAGCCATTCCTCGGAGTTCAGAGGCCAGTCGTTCCTGCCCTCTTTAGCCAGGTCCATCTCGACCTCCATCTGAGGGTCGTCCACAACCTCGATGGTCACCTGACACAAGACCAAGCACACCAGTGACGACACAAAAAACTCTAGGTTCTCACCACTTGATATCCTATACCATGAGGAGCATTTTGTTTCTCCACGGACCCATACCGACACCGTGGAGGTGCGAAATTTCGGACGGTATTCCAACAGCGTACATGTTTAACTCCCCACTGAACTGTATTACCAGAGATTATCAAACTGTCCTGTAAGCGTCCCTCGTGTCAAATCCCTAGGTGATGTTCACATCGTTACGGGTTCGGCATGCCACGGCTTGTGGGATGATAGAGATGCTGTGATCCCTCAGCAAGCCTAGACAAAGTCCCGGCTGTTTATATTGCTCCTGAGGTAACAATCTGATGGTTGCAGGAGCTGTTTATAAATACCTGTATCGAGGTGATTAAGGTACTGTAGCAACGGCGATTACGTCATCGTTCTCCGTCCCGATTCTCAAGAACACAGGAGGAGGTCATACATTCTTACAGAGTGTAAGGAGGTTTTAATCTGCTAATATAACACATGTAATGCTCATAAGTGTCGATATGGTGAGGTGTTCTGTAAGGAGTTGTATATTTAAGATTTACGGAAGGTGGTAAAAGTAATTCTGGTTCATCACACCGTCCCGTCGTTGATTACGGCTCCTGAAATTAGCTCCGCCCCAAGCTAAATCAGAGCTCGTCATGGTCTTTACTGCAACTGGCCTTACATGGAGTAGAGAAAAATGACAAAGCTCTCCTTTAAGCTTGTCTACAAGGCTAACTGAGGGAGCTGTGGATCACGTTTGGCTTCATTTCGTCTTACACAACTTGCTTTTGTCTTACGGAGTGCAAGTCAAGTCTCTCCACGAGTAAACATTTGCTACGTATCACGCTTACGATATATAAATAAGACTTAATAAAGCAAATGAGACAAATAAGGACACATGCAAATAAAAAACAGCTTCGTCTGGTATTCACGGACGACGGACCGTTCCCACTTGGACGGCTCCGACATTTTCCCCGTTATAAAAGTCGATTGTGTGTTGTTGTTTTTTTTTTGTTTTTTTTTCCCCCCAAGAAGTCTAACTTCATTTCCTTCCAAATCCTCATGAACACAAACATGGTAACAGCGCTAAAAATAAAATAAAAAAATGAAAAACAAAAAAGGACCCTTCTTTAACTCATTTTAAAGGCACGTTTAAAAAAAGATCGGGATCAGCTCTCTGAAATAAACATTAAAAACCGGACTGTTAAAACAATACGCCGGCCTTTCACCTTTCGGATTTTCCGTGTTTTTGTTCCCTCTTTTATAAACTCCGCGGAGAGGTTCGAGCGAGACGGCCGAGCTGCGCTCCACCGGCGTAGAGGTCTCGCCTTGGGTAATTTAAGAGGCCTCTTTGCTTAAGAACAGCTGTGACACAGCCAATAAGTGCATAAAAATACCAACTCCCTTTTGCAATCACTTTGTAATAACAGTGTGAAACAATGAGTGCACAGGTTAATTACATCCAGCGCAAACTGGTGCCAAGTGAAATGAATTCATTTTGTCTGAACTACTACAAGTCGATCAGGTAGGTGGGAGGTCTACAGGACCGATCACTGTCGAAGAGGAACATATTTGTTCAACATATTTCCCAATAATAATTTGCTGTAAATGACTTTTGCATGGATGCCAAAGCATACCGATAGTCCGTGAAGAAAAGGCCTCAAACCGCCAAAATGAGCGCACATTAGCACGATTTCTCAGAGCCATTGAGTAAACAGTTTTCTGACCTTCACTAAAACTCCATTTTGGTGTTTTCCCTACTGAAATACACCAACGTCAGCTCTAATCCCGTTTTACCCTGTGCGATTTTTAGCGCTCTTGCAAAAATCCCACCGTACAAGACGGAATCACGGCCAAATTCTAGAGCGGTAACATTTTCTCCGTGTCGGTTTATACGATAACGATTTGGTGGCTCGAACGATTCGTCGGACCGATTCTAGCGCACTCGTGGTCTGACGTTTCTCCGGTTCCCTGCTCACAACTTTACGAAGTTCCGTTCCTACCCGCAGAGAAGAGAGAAGTCTAGGTCTGGTCTTACCTGGATATTGGGATTCTGCGAGCCCAGATCCGCATTAGCAAGGTCGGGGAAGTTCTTCAGGTCTAAGATGAAGGGCTCCTCTTCCTTGGGTGCCGGTTTGGGCAGAACTCCGTCCGATCGAAGCTGTGGCCATCTCCTTTTGTGTCGGTGTGGAGGTGAGCCGCTCCTGCTCAGCTGGTTCTGCTCCCGAAGGTCCTCCAGGGTCTGGCTAGCATCTACAGAGCGAACGTGCCCTCCGGCCTGACGAAACACGCGGTATTTAATCAAAATCAATAGCTAAAAGCTAAACAAGTTAAATATAGATTACATTACAAACTCTTCATGCATTTCAAACATATATTTTTTTTAAAATTTTCATTCAAAGAACTAAGGGTTGTTGTGTTTTTTTTTTGTGTTTTTTTTTGTAGAATATTTTAGCCAGCTAGATGTTTTAGCAGTGCATATTATAATCATTCATGGCTTAGCATAAATGTTGTCAAGTTATCAATTATCAAGTTATCATATAAGAGAGAGAGATAGAGAGAGATTTGTAGACATCTGTAACTCACTATATGTCCAGTGGACGTCTAAATCGTGAGGAGATATTGTGAGAATTGTGAGTTTGTAAACTCATAACCGCGAGAAATAAAGTCAAAATTGTGCGAGACGAACGAACAATCGTGGGAAATAAAGTCCGACTGGCGAGATAGAAAGTTTTTCCCCCTCCGTGGTGGGAAATCTTGAAGTTTTTCCCCAGTCAGGTTTTCAGTGGAAATTTTTTTATAGCGATATATATAAAACTTTTGCCCAGAAACTGTCTGTAATTCTGACAAGACAAGAATGAACTTAAATGTTTGAGTCTAATTGCTGTGGCACCACGCTCACTTTGAATATAATTTAAAAACTCTCAACTCTTTTTACAAGATGTAAAAAAGAATTTTTTTAAAACCAGTGCTACCGGAGCTAATCTACAGCCGTGGCTACTTCACCACCCAGAAAGCAATGCGTTTCCCCTGTTTGTTTTTTGTTTTTTTTTTTATTTTAATTTTTTTATTAAGAGTCTGATCTCTGCGCCTCTGTAGGCTGTTTTAGAACAGTTTTTAGAACAGTAAATAGTGCTATGTTTAATAGATTCTGGTGGATTTAATACGACCTATAAAGGATATGATTCAACCCTCTATAAAGCCTCCTGAAGGACTGAAAAACGGGGCAAATAACTCCTGAAGCAATTCTAGCACGCATGCGAAGACGACCAGAAGATCCGTCATCTTCCAACACCATATCAAATCTATACAGCTGTGACCCTGAACCCTTATGAAAAGGAAAGAAAAAAAAAAAAAGTCCTGGGTTTCAAATAAACACATCTGGAGTGAAATGTCTACCACATGACAGCATATCAAGAGGACTTTAAAAGGGGATTACTGGAATAACTTGCATGTTTTTTTTGGGGTTTTTTTTTTTTTTTCATGGCTTGGGGTGGAATACAGGCTAGTTCATGGACACGTTACCTTTAAAACTTGTAGCGTAAAAGAAACGAGATCTCTTCATTTACGCTCAACGTTGACGTAACGGTCCAAACGTCCACGTGATACTGATATACTCGAGTTGCACAACCCGTTTGACATTGCAAAACATCTGATAAGACGTAGCGCTGTTGTTTTTAGGCCTCCATCCTACATAAGTTACTTATCAAACCCGAAGCCTGCATGCTACAGCCCTCCCGCTAGCAACCAAACAAAACAGAGCGGCCGGAGAAACACGGCCAGACACGCACGGACAACGCGGCGTTCGGCTGCTTTTCTCCTGACAGCTGGATGACATTAAGCGCAAACGCAGCACTGAACCGACGAGAGCAATACTGCGAGATCTTGGAGGACGGCCCAGGACGGTGCATGCAGGTAAATTATTACACATTAAGGGATATGTATCTCTTTCATCTGGTTTACTTTAATATGGAGACCTGAAGTCTGGCGTAGGAGAGACGGCCTCCCGTTGTCCCGGATCCACAACAACACGGTCAGAGAGCTCTGAAATCATCTGCTATCTATCACCATTCCGGCACCTCCTGTCTCGCCGCGACGTTACATCCACGAACGCTCTCTCGGATGGCGCAGGGATTCTCCGTCACGCGGATTTAATAGGTATCTAGGATTACGTAAGGCTTCGGAAAGGTTAGATGCTCCTCGGGAATGTCCGCCGGATCCTCCAGGTCCAGTACGGACATCTTATCGATGGAAGAGGGGTTAGAAATGGACCCTACCTGAGCCTTTCATGAGCTACATGCATGCCTTAAGAGCACCAGATGAGACCCAGTCACGTCGGGCCTCTACGTCCTGGTTCCTTCAACACTTCAAAGGGCTCGTGTGGAGGCCCTGTCTATGAGCCACCAGGGACATCAAAGAGAAGTCATAGAACACGATCAGCCAGACACCGAGAGCCACAAATACGGACACGATGGACATCGTCGAACGGCCACCTTCACTCGGTTCGGGCACCTTTTAAAAACCCATCTCGAGGCATGAACTAGGTACGATCATAACCGTAATTCCTCCTAGCGAACTCGTCCTACTTGCGCAGGTCATTCTCCAAATTGTAAAAGGACCCTTCGAGCGCTGTCCACCACAACCACATCTGTACGGCTTCTGTTTCCCAGAGCGCACATCTGGAGACCTGATTCGATCATCCCTTTCGTCTTCTGGCAAAGAAACAGCAGTGAAGGAGAAGGGGGGGGGGGGGGGGAGGGGGTTAGCGAGGCTTCCTGATCAAAGCCTTCCTCTGCTGATCATGTGTAGCCTGCCTTGTCTCACTTCTCCGACTCTGTCTCTCCCACACGCAAAGCAGATGTCCTCCACTGCAGACGATAAACTTCACCCCAACAGCCGCTCTATTGAATTTCACAATCTCCAAGGAAGCAAGAGAAGCACCTTCTGTGCCCTTAAAACAATTATCAGTGCCACAGTGTGCCTGAGTCACCTCAGTTAAAGAGTCTGATGGATTCTCAAGCTGGAGCTGTATTTATTTATTTTTAAATCCAGGACGACCGTAAATCAAAATTACAGTGATACTGGGGATTTTTATGTGTCTCACAAGTGTGAAAGTGATTATATCCAAGTAGCCCTGCCTACACTCTTAGAAAAACAGGTTCCTCATGGGTTCTTTGGAGAGATAAGGGTTCTTAGCGTCCTAAATAGGCTGTAACTAGAACACTTGAGGGATCTTTATGTGTCTCACAAGAGTGAAAGTGAGTATCTTCAAGCAATCCTGTGTACACTCTTTTAAAAAAATGGTTCCTCGAGGGTTCTTCAGATATATAACGGTTCTTCGCTTTCTAAAAACTTTGTACCTGTAGCCCTGAATGAATTCTATTTTCATCAAAAGGGTGAAAAGCGAGCATTTCTATGCAGCGCCTGTCTAGACTATTAGAACCCTTGTTCCTCAAGGGTTCCTTGGATAGATAAAGGTTCTTAGCTTCCTAACTGGGTTGTGTCTAGAGCACTTGAAGGATTTTATACATTTCACAACCGTGAAAATTACTATTTCCAAACAACCCTGCCTACACACTTAGAAAATGAAGGTTCCTCGAGGGTTCTTCAGAGAGATAAGGGTTCTTAGCTTCCTACATGGGTTGTATCTAGAACAACTGATAGATCTTTATGCATCTCACGAGCGTGAAGGTGATTATTTCCGAGCAGACCTGTCTAAACTCTTAGAAGAACAAAAAAGAGTCCTCAAGGGTTCTTTGGATATTTATGGCTCGTTGGTTTCCAAAGGTTTTATTGACAAAAGATTCAATCTGGAACCGTGAAGGGTTCTACATAGATTCTTGAAGGTTTTCCCCTGAAGGACAGTCTGAAGAAATGTTCAATAAGACTATGCGTTTTTTTTTTAAGAAGCACAACCACGCCAAAACAACGTGCCAGAGTGTGTAAACCTCGGAATAATTTCTGTTACATGAAGTCTTTCCTGTTAGTGTTTAATAAGAGTGATGAGGTTCTGAGAAAGCCCTCCAAGAACATCTCATACCTTCAGCCTCCTTCATGCTGAAATCAAACCTCGGAGAACAACCTCCTTGCCAAGATAAGCCACTCGCTCAACATAAAACTGCTTGGTTTTGTCTCATTTTCCACATCAATGAAACACGCCGAGACCGACCTGCGGGAGGAAAAGACGGCTTTGCTTTTGCACGAGTAACACAAGTTAATAATGGAAAGCAAACGGCTTAGGAGACGTTCCTGTGGCTGCGCATCGCTCCACAACAACGGAGAATAATTCAAAGTGCCTGGAGCCGGAATTCCTGACCGCTCACACGAAGAGGGGAGGAGCGGCTGAGAGAAACGGAGAATACTAAAAGCACTGTCAATGCATGGATAGATGCCCGACCAAGCGTTTTTCCTTATTCTGTTTTTTCCCTGCCACATCCTGCATACCACCATGTTGCAATCTGATTTGGCATGGTTGACATCACCAACGCACCAATGGCCCGAGAGAACAAATAAAACTTGTTGGATTTCGCTGAGCTTAACATAGTAAACGTCACGATGAGTTCCATCACCGAGAACACACAAACGAACCCACAGCCGTTCCTCTGAAGACCCCCACAACACGTCAGCTCCCGGTTCGGAGACGGAGACCAAAACGAGGCGCATTCATTAAAACAGCTCGGAACGGATAGATCTGTTTATTCATCTCCAAAAAAATTCATCTCTTCACGTGCAGGTTGTGAAACCCGACGCGAGAACGTCCACATGACCGAAGCCCACGCAAACCAAAACGGACTGCTAGCATATGGTAGAACAATAAAAATAATACTTTTTTTTTTTTTTTCTCCATACATTTCAAGCTCTTTGGAATGAAATTCCCGGAGGAAATCGTTGCTGACTCAGAAAAGCTATTCGTTTGCTGTATACGTTCGGAACTGGAACCAATTTATTCTGAAATATATAAAAGAATCTCTAGGGGAACCAGTTTGAAGCTCAAATAGACCTTTTTAGAGTGTATTATTGGTTAACTACAACATGGAGACATGGTTTATTAAATTATATGTCTTTGGTGTACCACAATCCTGTAACTTTTTGAGTTATGGCGGTTGGCCATGATACTTTATCATTTATATGTCACATTTTACCGAGAGCGCAGCCAGATTTTTATTTGTTCCAGCAAAAAAAAATTTTAAATAATAATAATAATAATAATAAAAGCCCCAGTTTTATCTTCTGGACCCCGAGGAACCATTCAGGAGTCAAAAAGTGAAGTATTTTATATTGTATATTACAACCTATCATTCACGATCCATTCAATAATTCTTGGCTGGGTTAAAAAAAACAAAAAAAAACCTATGTTCTGACCACTCTGCAGCCCAAAGCGTTTTACACGTTGGTCTGATTTATATCAATTCCTCCACTCCGGATGGTATGTGTGTGTTCTAGTGGTTTTCCTTAAATACGAGCTAGCGTTTCAGCGTTAAATCCTGGATATAGCATCTGCACCGTGCCCATGAGAGCGTTTGCACCATATACTTTCAAACACAGATTATGGTTTACAGTTTCGTCTTAACCTCAATTAGGGTGCTGGATATTTGAGAGCTTTCCAATCCGCAGTCACTCAACTCGGGGAAAAAAAAATACTCCGGAAACACAAGCATCTGAAAAGGCTTAAGAATGTGGCGCCCTCTGTGGCATGCGGTATCGACGGTGTGCTTGCTTCTAAGAGCAGGAAACGCTGGTGATTATTCGGTTTATCTGTTACACCACCGGTGCTCCTTCACCGTCGCTGCATGCCAATCTCACGTCTCACGTTGCAGATGGGAGTTTCGCTAAATACGCGTGTCTACTCCATTTCCTGTTGCTTTCGAGAAACCAGCGCTCTTCGGAAAACCAAATAGTTATACTGATTAGACGGAAGCGTACGGTTATATTTAGAACCGCACGATGAGTCTGGCTCTCAATTGATCGCGATATTAGTAAGCTTAGCTAACCCGATATGAAACAGGTTGTTTTAGCGGTATATGGTCAAGAAAAGTATAAATAAACAACGTGTATCCATCTCTTGCTCCTGGTCCGATTTTATAGAGCATGTACTGAAAATATGAGGGAGTAAACCAATACCTGGCAACCAGAATTCTGGGATATTCCACTATTATACCACCATCAGGGTTTAGTCAAGATTTCCTCTCATACATGACACCTGCAAGTGTACACCGTATTTCCCTGTTGGCCAACACGTAGGCATCGTCGAGATCTGAATCCGACAACGTCGTGCTCTTCAGAAACCATCGTGATGACTTGCAGGGAAATGTTTAGCTTTTCCGAGAAACCATACGGATTACTCTCCGACCATTTACCATCCATCCATGACATTTCTTGAGGCTCCTCAGACCAAGATGATTTTACACGTTAACCAGAGCCTGACTGATCCCAATCATCAATCACACTTTATCAAGCTGGTTATTGACTCGGCAAAGGGCACAAGTGTCTAATCTTATCCGCACAAAGAGCCACTGCTTTTCATTCCAACCAATCAGGAGCCGTACACGTTTCCACCTGACGAATAAGTTGATCGTAGTCTCCAATCGACCATCATGGTGAGGTTTCTGATCGGTCGGAATGAAAGTCCGAGGCCACACCAACCCTTTTTGGAAGATTGGGGTTGATCTTTTTGGAAGATTGGGGTTGATCCTCTCAAGACCAAGCTAATTAATGCTTCCCGGCTTTATACTCCAATCCCGCTTTTCGAAAATATATTGTAGGTTCCTTGTGGAACAAACCAAAGAACTGAGTTTGGAGAAAGGAGGAGGTGAAACATAACATATCATTGGTTAATATCTTATTTTATTTGATCTATTTATTTATTTATTTATTTTTTTACCCCAAATAGGCAAAAGTCATGTAGATGGTCTTTTAAGTGAGTCACACTGATGAATCATGGACAGTATGTAGAGTGTACAAGCACCTGTAGTTCATTCATTCTTCAGCAATCGCTTTATCCTGCTTAGGATCCAGAGCCTACCCCGGGAAAACCTGCCGTGAGGCAGGGGAATACACCTCTGATGAGAAGCCAGGTCATCACAGGACACCACACACACACACACACACATTCACAACTACCTAGGAGTAACTGAGCAGATCCAGTTCACCTATGTGGAGACGTGAGGAAACCGGAGAACCCAGAGGAAGCCCACGTGGGCATGCGGTGAAGACGTGAAACTCCACGTAGACCGTAGTCCCGAGCTCGGGATCGAACCCTGGAGCTGTGAGGTTTCAACCACCGTGCCGCCAACAACGGAAGAGCAAATCCTAACTTCTAAGACACTCAGTGAAACCTAAGGAACTCAAATGAACCAACACGTATGATCAGACCATCTTTTCTAAGGTAGCCGAGTTACACAAAACCTTTACAGACGATATATTCACGGGTCATCCGTTCAACATATGGACAATATGGACTAGAACAAACTGCTGAGAGGATTAAATGATTTCACACACACACACACACAGCACAGTGGTTTCCCAGTCCTACTTCTTGCTTTGAATCCCCTACATTTGAGTGCTTTCTCCTGTTTATTGCAAGCCTTTCATTAAAATGGGTGTGCTGGACTAGAAAACACTAACATGTGGACTGCTCCTCTAATCCTAATGTTCTAGCACAAAGCTCAAACACACAAGACATGAAAAAGACACTAATGGCCTCTTTCAATGAGAAACAGCTCCCAACTGTGCCATCCCATATGGCCTCGTTTACACATGGAGAGAATGTGTGTGTGTGTGTGTGTGTGTGTGCGCGTATTTCAAGTGTATCTGTACCGTAAGAGCGGTGTTCCCTCTGGGTTTAGGCTCATTGATCCTCTGCTTTCTGCTGGGGAAACCGTCAGCTGACACAAGAAAGAGGGTGAAAAGAGCCACCGAGCGCAAAACTCCACTCCGAGTCCGCATAACTGCACTAAACACTCAGTGAACTAAATACAAGGCGATTTTCAGCGCGTGCGCTTTTTCTCTCGTCTTTTCTGTGCGTTTTTTGCGCGCCGCTCGGTGGGAATCAGTGCCTCGCGCTCCAACAAAACCACTCCATTCCCATTAAACCCAAATCTCGAGTTACATCCTGTTGAGCACTGGGTGTGTGGAGGAGCTCCGGAAACATCTCAGGCGTTTATGATCCTCAGGAACGGTTCCTTGAACTTAAGGTGCCATTTGTGAGGTCCTCCTGTCGTCCCGCTGCTCCGTGCGTAAACGCTGCCGCTGGTCTGAACTCAAGGGTGCCTGCGCGCGCGTGTATGTGCGTGCGTGCGTGCGTGTGTGCGCGCGTGTATGTGCGTGCGTGTGTGTGTGTGCGCGTAAATTCTACACTACTCCACACAGCAGTTCAACTTGTCAGGGTTGCCAGATTCAACCCCATTCCTGTTTAAATCCACACTTTTAGTTCACGTATTTTTTTGTTGTTTTTGTTTTTGAAGTGTTGGTGAATTTTTTCTGTATTTTTTTTCCTTCCTGCATTGTGTTGCAACAATTAATGAATCTCCAGTGTTACACTTTGTGCCGTTTATGACTATGGGATATTTTCCACCGTTGGACATTGTTGCCGTACGGTAACAATCGACCGAATACCACCCTTAAAGAAAACGTTTCAAATTTTTTCCGTGTATTTTTTATTACTTGAACGGATTCATGATGTCGATTTAATCATGAGGGTTGAAATGTTTCAGGGGAATATGGCACGACGGTTGGTTCGATCCTGAGTCCATGCAGAGTTTGGTTCCTCCGTGGGTTTCCTCCGGGTTCTGCGCTTTCCTCCCAACTCCCAAGAAAAAAAAAATGCCGGTAAGTTCTTTACCATGCTAAAAAAATTCCCCCTAAGCGTGAAGGTGTGTAATGAACTGGTGTCCCATCCAGCATGTATTCCTGGCAGAGTATTCCCAAAACAAACATGCTCCAGATCCACCACGACCCTGACCATAAAGCGTATATTGAAGATGAATAAATGAAGGAATGAATGTTTTGAACCATGACTTACAGTACCTTACATTTAATTCATTGTGTAAACCCAATACTGCAGAAAATATATCCATCCATCTTCTATACCGCTTTATCCTTTTCAGGAAACCTGGAGCCGATCCCAGGGAACACTACGGACACTTTGGACACGCCGATCAGTCTACCGTGCATGTGTTTGGACTGGGGGAGGAAAGCGGAGTACCCGGAGGAAACCCCCGCAGCACGGGGAGAACACGCAAACTCCGCACACACAGGGCCACGGTGGGAATCGAACCCCCGACCCTGGAGGTGTGAGGCGAACGTCCCTCAAAATCCCTGAAACCCCAAGAATCCCTTAAAAGACTCTGTAAAAAGACGAAAAACAACCAAATATTAAAATATATTTTAGTGACAAGTTTTATTATAAGCTGCTATATAGATCTGGTGAATAAATATTTCCCCCTCAATCTTAAAGAAATATAATATATATATATATAATTTTTTTAACGTATTGTATAGTTCACTCCAAAAACATGTTTCTAGAGCTTCACATTAAAACCTTCAATAATGTAATTAAAATGGCTCAAAAACTATATAAACATATACTATATTTATATATATGTGTGAGTTTAGCTCATTTTTATATATTTCGAATATAACCCAATTATTGTTATTACTATTATTATTACATTTGATTTCGCAGGAAATCACGATTGAAAGGAAAAATTGATTTAGGACATGCAACCAATCTGGCAACCGGACTTCAAGCCCTCTGCGCCTATGCCTCATTGGTCAGTTTAGGACACCCAGTGACGTCGCCCTCTGTTAGTGTGATGTCACACTATGTGGAGGAGGAGGAGGAGGAGGAGGAGGAGGGACCGAGCTGGACCTCTTTAATGCAGCAGCACACACGGGAGCTATGCACAATCAGGACAATAACAGTAATAGTGTGTGATGGGAAAGTGGGTCTGGTGGGATTAGAGTAAGTGGATTTCCCCGGCACTCAGTGTGACTCAGTGCAGTTGAGGATTTGCAGAAATAAAGACATGCGGCTTCAAAAAAAAAATAAATAAATAAAATAATTTTTTTTTAAAAAGATTTATTTCTAAATATTGGCATGAAAAACCACTTAAGTGCTTAGATTTCTAATGTCCCTGAAGTGTAAAGGGTTTGAGGGATTTAAAAAGTCTTCATTCATGCATAAAAAAAGCACGCAGTTCTGCTATAAAGTGTTTGTACGGATTTAAAAGTCGTTTTGAAGTCTGTCGATTCAAACCGAGTTCACTTCCTCGCCAAAACGAATATAATTTTACAAACGGACATTTTGGATTTTGGGGACTTTTAACGTTTTGGGACCGTTAAACGTTTTGGTGTCCGTTTTGCACGTGTAGTATAGCGTTATTCTTATAGTAAGCTTATGATAAGTCTATTATTCTGGTCAGGGTGTAATAATAATAATAATAATAATAATAATAAACCCTGGATGGGACTTTAATAATGCACTTATTCACACCAAGTGACAATTTAGAGTAGCCAATTCCACCTACCAGAATGGTTTTAGGAGCTGGGAGGAAACCGGAGAACCCCGAGGAAAGCCATGCAAACATGAGGAGAACACGTACGACTTCATCTAGACGGTAACCCGAGCCGGAACCGGAGCAGGGAACGCCGGAGCCGTTAGCTGGGAACGTTACCCGCCGCGTTCGTAGGATTTATCGGCCTAGAACTGTACAGTAATAATACAACTACGGATCCTAATTTACACCCGAAGTGCTTCACGCAAAACCCTTCCAGAACTGTTAGAGACCACACCCCGTGAAAAACCTTTTCATCCAGTGCTCCGAAGCGTACACAGCCAGTCATGACGCAGCCTTCACTCAAGACCAGAAAAGTGTACAAAAGAGATCAGATGCTCCGTAGGCTGCGAGGAGGACAAACCACACCACCACCAGCACAATACATAATATTCTTCGCTTTATTCCGTGATGTGATTTTATCTTCATACAACAGTTCTATAACTTCTTGCAGCTCTCGTGTTTTACAGTGGGTCGTGTTTTTTTGTGTTCGTTTGTTTTTTAATCGAAGGGACAAACAAGAAAAACGACAAACCGTCCACGAAGACATTTCCCCCAACATTGACGATTTATTTATTTATTTGTTTGTTTTAAAATAAAAATGAAATCGGAAGACGAACGCATAGTAGGACGACGACGACGGCGACGTTGATAAAGAACGAATGGATCGAAGTAGTACAGGACGAGGCACGAAAGCCACTGTGTGTTCGTTTCAGAACCTTTCTAATAATAATTTTTGTAAAAAAAAAAAATAATAATAATAAATTTCCGCACGCATTCGGAAAGGTCACGGATTAAGATTTCTCATCAGTAGTATTCGCACCGTGAGCGTGCACAACTTTTTCGAGGATTTCTGGAGCTGCCAGAGACGGGGGGGAAAAAAAAAAATAATAATAATAACAACGCTTTTTTTTTTCCCCGCAAAAAGAACAAGGACGAGACGTCATTATTCATAATAAATAAATATGTACACGCACACAGCAGAGAATCTGGGAAAAAGACATGAAGCAGGTGTTAAGACTGGTGACACGGATGAATAAATGATAACGATAATAATAATAAAAAAATAAAAAAGACGACAACTTAAGACATTCCTATAAACCCTACGTTTTTTTTTTTTTTTTAAGTCATTCGTGATATTACGACGTTCCACTTGAACCTAAAAGCTTGTTAACGAGACTTTCTTTGGGAGTAAAATCTTACACTGACGGACGTGTCTCTGGAAACGTTTTCCCTAAAGTGCAACTTGATCGATGTTTGAACGCCGATAGATTTGATAGATGTGCACGAGCCGAGCGTGGTTTTTTTTTTTTTTTTTCCCCTCGACACCGACGTTGTGATTGATGTCTTAGGAGGGAGAATAAAAAGAAAAAGAAATAAACTTTCTAAGTGTTCGAAGAAAGACAGACACCAGACGCCAGGCACTGCGAATCGAAACGTAAATGTTTGTTAAAAAAAAAAAAAAAAAAAAAAGCTGAGATTTTTTGCTAACAAAGCTACAGAGGAGGGGGGAAAAAAAGAAAAAAAAAGAAAAAAAAAAAAAAAAAAAAAAAAAAAAAGGGAAAGAGCTGATTTAACAAGCCAGCGTCTCTGGGATTGATCATTTGTTCCCGCCGCCAGTCTGGTCCTACTTATTCAAAAAGATGCTTTGTGCACGTGAAAGAAAGCGGCTTGAGGGTTACAGTTACATATGGCTTTAGCGAGCACAATAAAGCGGTCCAAAGCATCATGTGGTTGGCAGCGAGGATTTGAAGCTTGTTTTTTTTTTTTTCCCCCCTCAAAATAAATGACACAGTGAGTTAAGGACAGATCCTGAATGTCAAATATGAGCAATGAGAACTGACAGAGAAGGCAAGAAAGAAAGAAAGAAAGTGTACTATGAGTGCCATGTGCTTCACAAAAACACGATGAGAAAAAAAGAAAAGAAGAAAAAAAAATTAAGTGTATTGAGTGGTTCAGTGGATCTTGTGGAAGGACAGAGAGCGGTGCACGTTTCCACCGGGGACGGAAGGCGTTCAGTCTTCACACTCCTCGTACGTGGTCTCGTCGTAGGGCCGATCGAGAGACGGGAGGATTCTGTGGCGCGAGGATTTCAACTGCAGCAGGTCTCCCACCTCGTTGATCGCGTTCAGGGCCTACAAAACACACACCAAGTCAACAACAACAACAACAACAACACACTCACACCGTCACCTGCAACTGCTAGTCAGATCACTGCTTCATATACGTGTTCATTTTACAGATGAGATGAGGTGAGATGCGGCACACATAGTCCCGGTTAATATTGTTTCAATTTGTTTATTATTATTATTATTATTATTATGATGATGTGCAGTGATATCATCTGTGGTGTGAACGAGGCAGTGAAACTCTAGATGTTTTCGACCCCTAAAGCTGTCCAGCTCCGCCCCGAGGTCACGTGGAGGCGCGTGAAGGGGTGGAAGCTCACGGAGGAGAAAAGGGTCGCCGAATAAAGAAATGAATAAACAAACAACCCAACCTCACGCGTTCAAGAGGAGGCATGAATAACGCCGAGAGGATCGTTAGCAAACAGCAATAAAAAATACAACTAAAAAACACCACATGAAAGGCTGAAAGCTACGTCACGCGCCGGGATCCTGATATTCCTCCGATTCCTGATGATGTCACAGCTGGACAAACAAAACAAAACAAAACAAAACAACCCCGGAAAAACACCTCGCTCTTAAAGAGATGCTCACGGACGCGATGAGCGGTCAGATCAAAGTTAGACCCTGTTTTCTTTCTCCCGAGGAGGAGAGGTGGAGGGGCGATTTTTCAGCGTGCTTAAAATCAAGGGTCCTTGGGGAGGCAGATTAAGATGCCTCTTTGATCTCCTGCCAGAGCAGAGCAGAATCCCCCCCCCCCCCCCCCCCCCCCCCCACCCCCACCCCCCACCGGCAGGCCCTTCTTATGTAAACCTGTCGACTCCGAGAGCCGAGAGAGCCGACACCGTCGATTAATTTACTGCGCGGGACACTTTGAAGACGTGGCCTCGCGTTCCTTTATCGCTGATCGCGTTCAAACAAAGACAGGCGTGTGTGTGTGTGTGTGTGTCTGTGTGTGTGTGTGTGTGTGTGTTCTCGTTCCTGACCTCATCTCCTACATATCAAGGACGTTAAAACGTCCAGCGTAAGGAACGGATCTCTGTGTGAGGGTAGCTGGAACTACTGTCAGACACCTGACCAATCGGAATCGAGATTTCAAAAGTGCGGTGGTGTAAAGAACAAGGAAGAGCTTCAGTAATCAGAGACTGTACGTGTAGACGTGTGTGTGTGTGTGTGTGTGTGTGTGTGTGTGTGTGTGTAGAGGTGCTGCGTTTATTACCGCGTCCAGCGTTTCTTTGGTGTGAGCCGCAGACACGCAGAAACGAGCTCTGGACTCGATGATGGGCGTGGCAGGGAAGCCCACGACAACCACACCTATGTTCCTTTTCAACATCTCCCGACCAAACGCCCTGAAAACCACACACACACACACACACACACACACACACACACACACACACACACACACACACACACACACACACACACACACACACACACGGATGAATTCGAGCGCTGCCGTCTTCTCTGATTGAAGCCAAGCTCTGCGCACTTACCCGATTTTGGCGGGCAGGTAGAGCATCATGGGAACTACAGGTGAATCATGGTTGCCGTAGATGATGAAGCCCATCTCCCTCAGCCTCCTGCGGAAGTAGTTTGTATTTTCCGCCAGCTGCTGGATGCGATCCCTGCCTGGAATTTGTGTTTAAAAATAAATAAATAAATAAATAAATAAATAAATAAACAAACATAAAAAAAAGGCATCTCAAACACTAAAAGTGGGTCGTTTTGGACTTGGCATTCATCTGCTTTTTCCACGGCTCTTCCATGCGATCAGACAATTAAAAAATAAAAAAAATATATATATTTTTTTTTAAAAAGTTACCAATCCACAGGACCTATTAGTGGAGTTAATAGGAAACCTGACCATCTGAGCTATAAACTTTATCATCACGCTGGAGCGAGAGCGACGCACGCAGCCGGTCCTGAATCGTTAAAGCGGGAATATTTTATACCTGCTGATTTTATAGGACTTCTTTAAAAAAAAAAAAAAAAGTTTCCCCTGTGATGTCATCACAGCACACCACGGACGCTGGTTTCGACTCGTGTTTGCAGCGTGAGGGTTTTATCGCACTTGAGCTCCGTGTAAGCCCGCGTGTCCTTGCCAGAGATGCTAATCAGCCGGCGGGGGGAGAAACAAAAATAAATAAATAAATAAATAAATAAATAAATAAATAAATAAATACCACGCAACCTGCGAGGAGCAGCAGAGGAGCTCTTCATCCGAATGAGATTAGACAGAGAGGCAGAAATGCTGTAAACAAACAAACAAACGTTTCGGAAAATCTACAATTCGCCCCAGAGCGGACGTATCGCTTAGAGAAGGCCTGCTTTGTTACGCCTGGCGGAAGATATTCGCGAGAGACCACTGCGTGATCTGTTCGGAAGGGCTCGGATTTCTGGGAAGCCGGTCGAACTTTCCGTGCACGCCAAGGAATGGCGCTAAGGAATTTGTCCTTCCGTGTTAACGTCTCACCGCGGTGTTTCCTTCGTGCCGGACGTGGCGGAGATCGGTCGAAAGAGACGAGCCGATCGATCTGCAACGAGATGTCCAGAGACTGACGTGTTCACCTTGAATACGTTCTCAGAGGTCAAACCTGGAGGTAGGTTTTACTTTACAGAACTTAGTGTTTGTTTGTTTTTTTTCTTTCCCCCCTGAAATCAGTAACGTGGGTGAAGGATGGAACAAGACAGGCAGACCATGCGAGTGCATGTTGGATGCGCACTTGCGAAAGGCTTGGAGTTCATGACCGGGTCACTCGCTTTGTAGTAATGAAACAAAGCCCCGACGGCGTCTAACGTGAAACACTTTGTTTACACGTCCTCTGCCCTCGCTCTTACCCCAGGGTACGCTTTTTGAAGAACCGATCCACATTTCCACCAGGTTAAGATCTGAACGTAATCAGCCATCGGGTTTTTAACCAACAACCGACCGTGCGGAATATTTTTAAACTACGACGTCAAATCCTTCAACGACATCACCGTAGGTATCTCTCGCCTCGTGCGTAAACAACTCCTCTTCAGTTTGCTGCAATTACCAGAAAAAATGGTTGGTACGTCCTCAGACCAAATTTCTTCAACAACAGAGCCGCTCCTCGGCGTGCACGGAAAGAGTGAACAAACAAGAACGGAAGCTTTCCGAACTGGAAGATCGTGCGGCGGTGAAATATATATATATATATATATATATATATATACAAAAAAAAAAAATTCTTTGGTGATGCGTCACAAAGCAGGCCTTCTCTAAAAGCGGCGCGGTGTCTCGCAAATTCTTCCACGATAAATCACAAAGCAGGCCTTCCAAATTCATCTGCTCGGAACAAACTGTTGATATTTCAAAGGCTGTTTGTTTATAGCATGTTTCCGCCTTGGATCATCTCTCTCCGTCCAATCAGAGTTGGACGCGGTTTCTTAAAAAAAAATAAATAAAAAAAAAAAATTAAAAAAAACCTCCGGAGATAAATCTCCCTGGGCCGCTCACGTCTTTTTTGGCATTTGTAAAGTAAAGTAGACTCCAACTGGAATCCGGTCACGTCACTGGTTCTCGGTTTCAGAACCGAGAAAAGCCTGGACCGAGAAAAGCCCGGTCTAGTGTCCGTGCAGAAGACGCGGTCAAGGCGGAGCTTGACGAATACCGAGCACAATAATATCTGCTCTGATTGAGATCGGAGAGACGTATAAACCGGCGGCTATTACTGCTGACGGCACCAGGTCACCAGGCACCAGACAACAGGTCCGGTTCCTAGGAGAGCCCTTAATTAATGGCGACATTTGCACTAAAGAAAGTCACTAGGCAAACCGGGTTTAACGAAAAGAGCATCTGAAAGCAATAAGGTTTGGAGAGGAACGTAAACTGCTGGACTTCCAGCCCTTGAATGGTCGAGCAGGCCCTCCAGGAGGTGGGGGTTGGGGATGGTGGTGGTGGTGGGATGGTGGTGCTGGGATAGAGAAAGGCTCTCTAAAGTAAATCTTTCTGGGGTACCCTTTCAACAGTTAGTTTCACAGTGGACCCCCCCCCCCCCCCCATAACTCCTTCCAGACACGGGGCTGCAGGATTTGAAGCGAGGGAAGGGACGAAAGAGCTTCCAGATGTGGGGGGCCGCTCCCCCCCGAAAAAACCCAGTTCCTCTGCACTTCCTTTTCATCTAAAGGGGTGAGATAAGTACAAACATCCACGTGAAGTTCAGGGTCTCCGGAGCCGGGCAAGGCGAGGCTTTACAGCGGCTTCTAGGCTACTCCCGAGTTTCAGCCGTCCTTTATTTCGAACCCCACAATCTCGCCGACGAGAGCGGACCATTATCTCTACGGCGAGGCATTTCACAGCCGTACAGCTCATTCGCAGCTCATCATGCGGAAGATTAACGAGCCCGGACGGGACACCGGATACGATTCTATATAAAGCATGAGAAATCTAAGCTTGACCTAGTTACACCACGGGCCAATCGGAGTCCCCGTAGTTACCGCTTTAGGATCTGGAACGCCACTCGTTCCAATATTATCGGTTGTTTGGGCTTCACATAAAATTAGATTAGAGAGCGAATAGCAAGACGTGTTTTGTCTCGCGTATTCGCTCACTGAAAGACGGACAGACACGCTCGAGCACCTAAAACACATGTTACCGAGTTCACTACCCAAGCTTGTCGATATCTCCGGACAGAGATGGATGCCTGGTGTTTGGCAAGTCCCAAATACACACACTGGGGCAATTAGGCTCCACAATGACCCTCAGATATACGGATTCCCAAAATACCAGGACACAAACAATGAGACGGGCAGAAACAAAGCGGAACTGTCTCCGTTTTTGAATTTTTGTAGTGGTAAGATTTAGCTTTTACAAAAAAACAGTATATATATATATATATATATATATATATATATATATATATGTATATATATATATATAATAACAATAAATCAGCGTATCACGCCCAACCCTGCGTGCATGTAATTAAAATGTACATTTATATTTGAATACAGCTTACAGCTCCGCCCTTCATCGAGCCTCTTCGAATTGCATCTGCGAAACGAGCCCGAGAATTCTTCAGCAGCTGTCGGCTCCTTAATCCTGACCTCGCACGTCAAGAAACCGGTATCGCCCCCTAACACCCCCCCCAAATACTAGCACGTTTACTCCTACGTACTTCGAAACCGAACGGCTGCCGAGTGACCAGAAATCACGCGAGCTCCCCGCCGCTTTGAGGCCGGCGCCCAAAACGAACCCGACACCCGCGTAACAGCGGGGTTAACGGCGCACGCGGAGACGCGAAAGCACATTTACAGCCGACTGCGAATTGACTCGGAGACTCTTAAGCCCACTGTGAAAGAGCGTTCTACGAGCGGGAGCGGAACGTGACCTGCTGAGCAAAGCCGATACCGACTCCTTCAAAGAGCGTCCGTGGATCACGGGCCCGACGTAGAGGAACGCCGATTCGGGAAATGATATACGGGTTAAATATCAACGTCTGGGTAAGCTTTCACTGCCTAGGAAGATCCGGACGTGAAAAGCGGGTCTTTATCGTTACTCCGTGAATAAACTGCTTCGAAATTTACATTAATAAATAAAAAAAAAAATTTTTTAATTGCTGTCATGGCAACATAACGACACCATGTCCAATCCCCTCACTGGTTCTCGCTTCCAGACTCGTAGGCATTTGCCAATTTGACTACGGCTAGCTCTTAAAATAGTAAATAAAAACATATATATAAAGGATGAATTTATATAAAGGAGGCTTGACTACGAGGCCGAACGAGGAGAAGGAACCCGAAGACGTGTGCGTTCCCATGAGGCTATCTACCTCGCTGACCTCCGCTCGATTAGTTTTCTTTGAGTCGCCACCTCCTCCCGAGCAAACACACACACACACTCGGCCGATTGTTCTTCGCGCCTCCCCGCGTAATCCATCACAGATGCTCCGAAAGAAGTTAATCTGTAACGATGTCATTAGTTAATCTGCAACCTGCTCTCTCGCTCTTAAAGCGGCGATATCGCTGCCGTTCAGCCGCGAAATCCGAACGGGTGGTCCGGAAGTGAAACTCGAGGGGGCGCAAACATTTACAGCCGCAACGTGACCAGCTAGGTTAGCGCCACAATTAATTAATTAATTAATTCACTCGATAAAAAAAGTTTCGCCGTTTGTTCTGTAAATAATAAAAGGATCGAATCTTCCCCAAGTAGACTAAACT
The DNA here is from genome assembly GCF_001660625.3 of Ictalurus punctatus. Lineage (NCBI taxonomy): Eukaryota > Metazoa > Chordata > Actinopteri > Siluriformes > Ictaluridae > Ictalurus > Ictalurus punctatus. The sequence continues at coordinate 2,247,464 of NC_030424.2, forward strand.
CAGTCATAATGAAAGCCTGCTGAATAACTTCTTCACGATTTCCTCGGGCAAACGTATTCGCAATCGAAGTATTCCTATAACGAGGAACACGAGCCTGGCCCGGGAGAGCTCATGTACCTTAGATCTGCTTCTCAGAAATGACGTCAAATCCGTCAATCGGCAGGTGACGAGAGAAGAGGCCAAGCGCGGGGGGTTCAGCGTGATCCTCTCCGGATCAGGAAGTAGAACCCGGTCACGGCGGCGTGAAACAAAAGGCCACTGTGGAACCCACGTGTGCACGAGAGATGGGCAAAGCCGTCTAAGCTGGTCTACTTTCGCTCATATTAGTCGCAGTGAACGCTACCTGGGCCTGACAAGCCTGGAGGGCCTGTCAAGCCTGGAGGGCCTGTTTGTTGTAGCTGCCGGCCGTGATTGAGTGGCGAAGCCGTTCAGAGAGTCCAATCAAAGAGCTGGATCGAGCCCGAGCTGCATGTGGGTAATTGTTAACACATTTCTGGAGTTTAAACGCCGGGGCTAAATATTTTACCTGGACGCCGTCTGTACATCTGTACAAGCAATCAGTCTTATTTCACGAGCGGTGAGAAAGTGTACAAAGAAGGAGAAAAAAAAAAAAGAAAAAGAAAAAAAACACCATCTTCTCCCTTCTCTTCAGTCGTTCTCTTTGAAAAACCCGATTCTGATCCGGGTCCAAGTTTATGTGCGGCATCTTGAGCAAATAAACGTCTCGAGGGTTGTATTTGCGTCGTAAAAACCAAACAGCCGCTAGAGCAGTTAAAAGAACGGGAAACGTCGACGGCGAGTGCGGTTTAGTCCCGCCTTATCACGGGAGGGTTTATGTGTATAATCGTTGATAGGGTGACGCTTTCTGTAAGGAGTCTCCAGTGCCGGCGTTTTGTAGCATGTCACGGAAGAGTCAAAAAGGATAATAATATGTACGTTTTATATTTTAATCTATTCTGATTCTATTTCGCGAACAGCTTTACAGCTTATGATCCAAAACTAAAGGAGTAATCCTTAACGCATCAAACATATCCATTACGATCGGATTCATTTGGGGTCGGGGTGGGGGTGGTAGTGGGGGTGGGGGTGGGGTGGAACACTCTGTACACTTCATCACTGGCTCACTGTTCCCGCACAACGGATTACCAGAAAAGGCCCGTGTGTTGTTTTTTCCCCCCTGTTGGCTCGCGCCTGTATTCGTTTCACACACTAAAGCTGCAGATAGGAACTGATCCAAGATGTGGAAGCAATCATAACAAAGCTCGGTGTGTGTGTGTGCAGCGGTGTGGAAACACTGGCACTCCAGGTAAACAGCTTTCACAGGAGGAGTGAACTCAACACTGAGAAATAAAAAAAATAATAAAGTCCAACACTAATATTACAGTTCTCTCTTTGGGTTTGTTTTTTTTGGACAATTTATGACACTTATTAATGCTTTTTCCTTAACGTTTGTCACCATGCAATGACGACACGCGTTACGGCCGTACACAGGGTCTAGCGCTAGGTGAGTCCTGCCCCCTAGTGGCACACAATATCAGGCACAGTGCAAAGCCTGCCATCTTTAAAGATTTTTATTTCAGCATGTGATTTAATTATACAGTATAAATAAAACCCTCCCAAAAACTAAATTCCCGTAAATGATTCAAAGGGGGTTAATAAAATCCTCACGTGTCTAAAGAACCCACCCCCAGCCCACGTCATGCTGTTCTAGGAAAACAATCAGGAACAAGACGACGCAACGAATAAGACTCGCTATCACCACCCCGAATTTGATTACATCCCCGTACACACGTGGCAAAGTACTGTACCGCTTGCCAACGAGGTCAAGACGACACGTTGCACTTTATTTATAATCCAGCAGTTACTATGGAAACGAGAACGCATTACAAACGAACGCATTCGACTCTGCACACCTGGGATTTGCAGCTACGGTTATAGAAGACGAAACATCTGACCGATCAGACGTGAGAACGCAACAGCGCTGTGGTTTAAAAGTCAAACAAAACATTCCTTGTGTAAATTTTTTTAAATATATATATATATAAATAAATAAGGTTGAGAAGTAAGGTGATTAACAGAACTTTGTTTATCAATAAACATCTATTAGGTGAAGTGAAATTTCATTCAGAAATAAATTCCTCCTGTCCTCGCTTCGTCAGAGGGAAGGGCGGAAAAGGGAGGGAAGGGAAAAGGGAGGCGAGGAAAAGAAAACATAATTGAGAAATGAGACTTTTACCTATCGTGGTCCCGTCCTCTCCCATAATGCACTTCATAGAAGTGATAATTTGCTCCACAACAGGAAGCGACATGGAGGTGGCGTACACGGCACTGTGAGATTGAGAGCGCAGGTAATCTATCAACTCCTACACACAGAGAGAGAGAGAGAGAGAGAGAGAGAGAGAGAGAGAGAGAGAGAGAGAGAGAGAGGAAATATGTAACAATATTCCCATGCAACATTCTATGATCACAAACTGCTAACACACTGCTGTTTATTCTTAACACTAGCACTGCATTATAAAATAAATATCTTTTGAAAAATAAAACCAGGTCTCGAAAGCCACAATTACGGATACGACGTTCCCAAAACGCCGACGCGCCGCACCTTTCTCCCGCCGATGTAACCCCCCGCTGCTCCGAAGCTCTTGGTGAACGTTCCCATCATGATGTCCACGTCTGTAGGGTCGAGGTTGAAGTAGTCGACCACGCCCCTACCCCGGGAACCCAGAGCGCCGATGCTGTGAGCCTCGTCCAGGTACAGGTAGGCTTTGTACCTCTTCTTCAGGGCGATGATTTCAGGCAGGCGCACGATGGAGCCCTCCATGCTGAGAAAATGGGCGGAGTTATACAGATACATGTTTAATATTTGTAGAAACAGTGCATTTGCAAATAACCCAGATAAGCGTCGAGGGGGTCCGAGCACTGAATTGCCCCCAAAGGATGATCACTTTAATCCGGTGACATGTCAAATGTTTAAAATGTGACAACAGCAAAATACCTCAAATGCGCAACGTAAAGCATCGCTCGGCACGATTAGCGTTAGCAAAGGTGCTGTTTTCGAGCCTACGTGATGCAATGATGGTTTAACAACGTGAAAGGCAAGAGTCTAATAAAAAAAAAAATTTTTTAAATAAAAAACCTACATGAAATGTTAACAACTGCATAGTTCTCCTTCTTTAGAGTACTGGAACTCTTTAGTTCAGAACACAAAAGGTTCTGAATGGGTTTGGAAGGCAAAGGAGCAACCCGTCTTGGAACTATGTAGTTCTCATTCGTTAGAATACCGGACCTGGGTAGATCTTGTTCTTTAGAGTACTGGAACTTTTTATTTCATCGTAAGGTTCTGAATGGGTCAGGAATGCACAGGAGGAACTTGTCCAGGAACTGTGTAGGTCTTATTAGTTCATCAAAAGGTTCTCAAACCTCAGTGAAAATATGTCTAATGCATTCCTTTAGAAGCATATATAGAAAATACATATAGGACAGTGAAAAGACAACAAAAAAAAAAAACAACAACAACAACAATAATTTGTGCAATGAAACACTTCTCGAGGATTTCTCCTACGATTTAAATACAGAGCAGCTCATATACCTATAAATCCCCTCCACCAGTATGAGGATCTTCTTCCAGGGCCGGTGGGTTCTGGGCTGGCCGTGCACTATCGCGTCTCTGAGCAGCTTCTCCAGGCTCTGCATGTCTGCGACGAGCAAAACAGCGTCATCCGTTAAAAAAAAAAAAAAAAAACCCTCAAATATTCAGAAATTCATTAAACGGTGACCTAATCGTATTCAGGTTAAAATATTTAGCAAGCTCATGAACGATACGCTGACCTGAAACGGCCTTGAACACGTGAGTGGAAAACTCCGGCAATTACAGGCTACACTGGGTTTGTAAATATATATATATTTACACATATATATATATATATGCTGTGCCGCAGATGTGGACCAGATGTGCGCCGTATCTTTAAGGCCATTATTGGTTCCCGCAAAATACCGAGACGCATTTATTGTCCCACGCACATGTTCTAAAGCTACATTATAAATACCCTGAAGGCTTATATTGAGATAATTAACAGACGTTTCTTTAATTTTCGCATGAATTCCTCTAGCTGGATTTCTTATTTAAATATGCATTCCTAGCACAAGTTATATAAATATATTTCACGTTGTCACATGTTCCCATGAGAGCAGAACAACAAACATTAAACATTATATATTATATTATATAATAACCTCTTTAGCTACACCACATACATCAGGGATACCTCAAGGCGCAATTCTGGGGCCACTTCTTTTGAATAATTTTTGCACTTTCTCGGTTTATATCTCGTGTCGTTTCGATCTGAAATCATCAACGGTGTTAAGTCTAACAGAAATTAAGACCTGGAGGATATGTTCCTTGGGATTAACAGTGATCAAAAACTGATTTGTAGGAATAAAATTCTAATCTAAAACTCTACACACTCTCACATCTTGTTACGTCCGTATATATCCTTTGACGCACGCCCGCTGAGACTCATTCGCATCTTCGGCTGCAATCAGGCCCAGGTTTCTTTATTCAATACGGAAAGAGGTCAAGATACGGATGCTCGCCCTCTCTCGCATGTCAGAACTGAATCGGACGTTTGGTTCCCTTAAAAACAATGCTTCCTCTTGCTTCTTCCTGTCTCTGACCTTTTGTCCCCGTACCTGCCCACCCACTTCCTCAGTATCCCTCGGTTTAAACTCGGACTGAAAAGAAGCCAGTGCGGAGCTACAAAGTTGATCAACTACCTCTCGACCTCAGTGCTGTGGATAGAATTAAAGTTTCTGTAATAGAACAGCGGCCGCAGGACAAACCACAGGTTTGTAGTAATGTAGACATAAAAAATATATATATTTATGGAAGGAGTGTCCAGTGTCAAAGCTTCACAAAAGTCCAAAGTTTTGCTTCTTATCATCAAGTTGCATCTCATTATATTCATTCAACGGAGATTAGAAAGACCGAGTTTGGAGCGCGAACAAATGTATAGCTGCTCTAGCGTAAGCGATAACAATTAACAATAAATGGATAAAAATCCATTTCCGTTTACAGATAGTATTTACGGCTATTAAAGACTAATAAAGGAGGCATTTTTACTGCGACGGTGGTCGGTATGGTGATAAGATGACGAACAGTCATCCATGTTTAGTACAGAAGCGCTCCCTTTGGGTGGTTAAATATCCGTCCGTCCTCAGATAAACGCTCCTGACCTTCACGTCAAATAAACACTGTGGCGCGAGTCATTATCGTCACGGGTTTAGCGACGTTAGGGTCAATAAACTGACTGGTAACAAGGAGACTGCGGGGACTTCAGAAAACACGAGTGATGGCGTATTACACATTCCGCTCAGGTTTTTCATTCATTTAGAAGATTTACAAGTCACTAGCGTGATCGTGCAAATCGACGCTTTAAGGGTTTCATCCAGAGTAACGCGGCCAAAAAAAATAAATAAATCATGACGGGAGTGACTTTTTCGAGCGACAAAACAGAGAGAGATGGCGTTTAAGGTCGATCCGAAGAGGCTCCGGCATTTTCACCTAGGGGGAGGGGAGAAAAGAAAAAAAAAGAGAAAAAAAAAAAAAAAAAAAACACCCTCGACGCTACTCCGAGAGCTGCACTGAAATAATAAACATGGCTGAACTACAGGGTTGTGTGTTCCATCGACATTAAATTGGGTGGATGTCCTTTTGTGCACGTTGGAGCTCGTCCAAGGAAACTATCCGTAGGCCGGCGTGTCAACAGGCGAAAGCTGTGAGTAAGAGTGTTTGCGCGTGTGTGTGTGTGTGGGTGTGTGTGTCATAAAATGCACTGCAAACAAATCATTAACTAGAATGTTCAGGTACATGTTAAAATGCCCTCAATGGAAGAAATGATTTATTTTATTTTATTTTCACCTTCAGAATGCGACAGTAATGCTACACAAGAAGATGTGGAACTTACTAGAGCTTCATTTAATCCTTTTTTTTTTTTTTTTTTTTTTTTAACCCATACTGGAACCTAAAGAACTTCTAGTACTAGTTCAAAAAGTGGTGCGAGAGTTAACCGACTGCAACAAACGTACTGATGAAACGACTCGTCGATGAAGAGTATTAGCATTTGTTAGCATTTGACGACGACGACGACGACAACCCACGGTATAAAGAAATTCAAATGATTTTCGTTCCTTCAGATGGTTGTTGGAAATATGAAATCATTCAGACACGCTAAATATCTTAGTGAGTTCTACTACTATATATGATCAGAAAATAAAAAAATAAAAAAAAAGTACTTCTTCTGTTCCTTAGGGCTGAACTTACCGAGCCTGTTTCCGTAATTAAAGCAATTAGCGCAGTTAAACGCTGATAAACGACAGCAAACTGTGTTTAAATGTCGATCATGTTACGTGTCTCACGTTGCACGGATTTAAGGCTGTACGACTTCTTAAAACGCACTCGGACGAGTGGACGATCTGGCAGCTGAAATCGGAGATCCTGAAACCGAGCATGCGCAGCGGGGAAGCTCATGTCCATCAACAGAGCCTTTGTTATTGCTGCATAACCGGGCTTTTCTTCGATCGAGAATGCAATGTATACGTCTGGGAGGTTTTAACACCGTGTTCAACTCCGGACTCAGCAGCGGAACTTTGTTTGTTTAGGTTTTTTTTTTTAATTAATTAATTCATTCATTTATTTATTTAAAGTGTTGTGTGATGTGGTACAAGTAACCAATCGGCAACAACCGGAGCAGCCGACCACGACCACACCCACCCGTCAGAACCGTCCGTTGTTATACGTATCAAGTTTAAACATGTACCACTACAACCTTTGGTACTGAAATAATGGATCAGGAGGGTTCATTTGTTCAAGAACTGGGAATAAAACGTTCGTGTGTACTCACTGTTGTGCTTGAAAACCCGGATGGTGGAGCCAGATAAACGCGCTCCCAAAACTAGAGAGGCGTGGTTCAGTTCGTCGCTCAGAATCAGACAGCCCTGCACATACACAAAAGAAAACACAATATCAGACGGGAACGGCTCCGGTGACGCAGCAGACTGGTTTGTATGGTACATGCGGCCTCGTGGGAGGATTAACGCTCTTATTTTCAGTTTGTGTCGAAATCGATCTCCGTCCTCGTAATTACACAACGCTCATTCATTTCTGTAACAAGAGGAACTGAAAGATCCGTGGTGTTCCGGCGTGTGTGAGGAAAAGGGAAGTTGTGGAATTTCTCCGATTTGCAAACGCACGTCTCGTACCGTATGCACCAGCTTGTTTTCGAGCGTGCGTTTTGTGTTCTTTCTGAAGTTTATAATGTCCCCCCCCCCTCAGAAAGCATTCGTGATAAACTTCTATAAATAAATTCCTGCTTTCACTAGGCATGAATATTCATAAGTAAATACCTAGGGTTCATAAATATTCATTAGCTGACACGCAAGTTCCAAAATGACATGAATATGAAGATGTGGAGGAGCAAAATATTCAAGTGTGAGGCCAGGGTGGGGTTTTTCTAGATGCAAGTGTATAACTTATCAACAGTAGATTTACTTCGAGAGTGTGCGAGGTAACGTTAGCTTACGCTGTTAAATTAGCACGCTAATACCATGCTCGATGAAGATGGAAGGGATTCAATAACAAATACTTTCATTACAATCAATGTTTTGTAACCAAAAAACACGTTTACTCCCTGGCTATCGACACTCCTGTCTTCGACGTACAGATTGTTCTACTTGTACTCGTTACGTTTTGACTTAGTGTAGCGCTCAGTAGCTTATATTAGCTCTTAAACAGCTAACGTATACCGTATCATCCTTGACGTCCGAGTTATGGAGCACGATGAAGGTACAGAAGGCTACTTTATGGTTTGTCATGCAAAGATAGTTCGTTAAATAATTCACTAAAATCAATCTTATCCTGAAAACAGAGATGTTTCTTAACCTTTTGTTATTGCTACAGCGCCCCCACTGGTTACACTGGTATTGCATCGTGCGGAAATAACTGCCGGATGCAGGATTTTTGGCTTGTATCGGATTTTTTAAAAAATCGCGGATCTTGTCGAAACGGTCTTCCTGGAAATCCTTATAGAAGACAAACCGCAACAATAATAGGAAACGTCCACAATACAGCAATTTAAGGGGACTTCGATTAAGATACCAGAGTTTCAAGAACACGTCACGATTTCAGTCTCGTCCATGTGAAACGACATGGTTAAGATTAGATCGTGTGCTGCGATTTAGGACAGATGTTCACTCTGTACCTTGCCAGCCAGAGCTGGAATATTCATGGAATTGGTTGCGAAACCCATCCCGAACGCCATGGCCGACTCCACGCCCAGGAACCTCGCCACCAGCTTCTCCAAATCCTCATGTCTGTCCAGGTTACCTATAAAAAAAAAAAAGAAGGAAAATAAAATAATAAAAAACATGGTGCAGTCAGCCAAGATAAACCACAAGATCACTTCCTGCAGTGTAAACACCTACTACAGGGCGTGTGTGTGTGTGTGTGTGCGCGCGTGAGAGAGAGTGTGTGACAGTGTGTGTGTGTGTGGGCGGGCGTGTGATTTTCTGAGAATTAGCAGCCCACGGAAAGCAAATCACTTCAGCAGGCTGTAATAATTCACAGTGTCGAGATAAATAAGGTGTTGTGCTGAACGAACACACACCCATCTCCTGCCTGGTGCTGCTCACGCCGACGCCGTGCTTCAGAGTGACGTCCGCCGCCGCGTCGGCGCACGAGCCCTTGTTCACGGCGAAGCCCAGGTAATTATACGAGCCCATGTTGATCACGTCTTTCACCACTCGACCTGTGTAGCTGCGAGAGAAAATGCCTGTGTTATGAAAATCAAACCCAGAGCTGAAAGCCACTCTGAGCCGGGTCTGTATCTGCTCTGTGATTTACGCCGCGTCTTATCGCCAAGGCCGGAACAGAAAAGGGCTTCACAAACGCTAACATGGTGCTTAAGCATTACTAGCCTTAAAGGTGCGGTTTGTAAAGCTAAACTCCAAGCGTTTTTCACTGAAATTTAAGAGAAAACGTACAGTTACGGTCGAGGCGAATGTTAATTTGGAGGTATACTTTTGTTTTTTGACAAAAACAAACAATTATAAGGGTTAATTCTGAATGCATGGAATATAAAAAGTAATATAAATATAAGCAGGTGGTGTTTTGTATCTTTTAACGTACACCGTACCTTTAAAATTCATGTAGTTTGCATAACTAGACACAATATTTTTTTGATTTTTACAACAAAATATCATTGCACAGGTTTCTAACCTTCGGCCAAATAAACAGTAGTGTTGCGTAATTTTTTTTTTAAAAAACCTTATTCTATTAATTTTTTAAATTTGTTTTAAAAAGGTCAAGTCTGTAATTACAGTTGAAATTTTAGCTTGAAAAAGTCAGAGGTTAAAGATTCAGTACAAAATTGTATTATCCAAATCAGCTGCTTCCTATCAGAGTTTGTAGTAGTAGCAGTTTTAAAAAAAAAAAAGAAAAAAAAGAAAGAAAAAAAAAAAAAGTTTCTAATCATTACACAATATCAATCCGGATGGTCATATTCCCCAACCCTTTTCTACACCTGTAACAATTACATCATCAGCAAAACTACCATTCCATGCATGAACTGGTTTCTTCATGTTTATATTTTTCTGGCCCAGAAATTAGCCCCCGCCTACACCCCCCCACCCCACCCCCCAATGGAAACAGAGCCTCAGAATGTTTACTACACAAGGCGTACGCTGATTCAAAATAAGAAGCGAGCCTGGCTGATAAAAATAAAACAAAACAAAACAAAAAAAAACACACAAGGTTTTTTTTATTGTTTTCATTATAACTGCAAGTCAAGCAGTAGAGCGCTCTAAAAACATATCACAAATTCCTTCTTTAACTTTAACCCCGGGGTCAGAGCTGCTCACCTGAAGGTCCAGTTGTAGTCGTGGGACACTCGCTCCACCAGGTCCATCTTGTCCCCGGGCACGCTACATATGGGCCTGTTCCAGTTGTCCCGGATCCTCATGTATAAGTTTCGGTTGTAAAAATTCTCAAAGTCTTGATAAAGTGGGACGAAATCCTTGAAAGTCGAGAGAGAAAAAAATAATATATATATATATATATATATATATATATATATATATATATATATATATATAAAATAATAAGTATACAGTATGATTCCAGAAATACTGTTATTAGCAATATGAATTTTACCTTTTGTTCCTCTCTTTCTCTAGCGATGTGGCATTTTTCGATCCTCCACTGGCGGAGGAAGTCTCTCAGGTAGCCGAAGATGGTGAGGATGCCGTAGCTCATGTACGTGAGTACGGCCACCAGCATCGGGGTCTCTTCAAACGACTCGATGAAGGGCTTGCTGTATAAGCCTCCATTACACTCGCTATGGTGAAGCTGCGAGTCAGAAACCAAAGAGATTCACTTAGAAAAAAGATTCGCTTAGAAAAAAAAAAACAAAAAAAAAAGATTCGCGTAGCTAAAAGATTCGCGTAGCTAAAAGATTCGCTTAGCTAAAAGATTCATGTAGCAAAAAGATTCGCTTAGCTAAAAGATTCACGTAGCAAAAAGATTCTATAAGTAAAACGTTTCAATTAGCAAAAAGATTTACATAGCAAAAACATTCATTTAACAAAGAGATTCATTTAGAAAAAAGATTCGCTTAGAAAAAAGTTTCACTTAGCAAAAAGATCTGCTTTGTAATAAGATTTGTTTAGCAAAAAGATCTGTCAATTAAACAGGTCTTGGTGTATTCCATAACTACTGGGGGACAAAAAAAAAGCATTAAAAAATTAAGATACTTAAGAAAACTTATTAAGAAAACTTTTGGACAGGAAATAAAAATAAAGAAATTGCTCTAAACCCAATGTACTTTTTAAAAAGAAGAGAAAATGGCTGAAATCGTAGCCAATATTTAACGACTTTAAAGATGCATTTATATCTAAAATATACTCTCAGACGATATTTTACATGATAGCTGCAGTGCGTGTGTTGAATATCAGGATATACTGTAATTATTAGAAAGTTAAGAATGAATGTTTTGACTGTTTAATATGGTTGAACGCAACACGTTATAAATGTGTCATTTTTAACGTCTGTGTACTCGTTTAGGGTTTATTTCTTTAAGTCTCCATCGCTAAATTGGCAGTGTTAGCGTTTAATTCCAACGACGCAAACGTCCTACACATCCAGCCAGACGCTAGGTGTGAAACTGGACTTGAGTCATAAGCCCAAAACAATGCCACACTTTCCAGCATTCACATTAAGCCAGTAATTTAAAACCGCATGTCTCACAGGAGCACAGAACTGTGTCTAGTAACGTCGCTAATGAATATACCAAGGAGCACGGATAAACATGAGCATGAATTAGCTGCACTCGGATCCTGATCGTCATGCAAACAATTAAAAATCACAAATTAATTTAGATCTATGGAGTACAGCTAAAGGGTATTTACTGCCTGGATTTTTGGTCATCCAGAGTATTTACTGTCCCGAGTATTTACTGTCCAAGGTATTTACTGTCCAAGGTATTTACTGTCTCAGGTATTTAATGACTAGAGTATTTATTGACTAGAGTATTTGCTATCCCTAGTATTTACTGTCAAGAGTATTTACTCTCCTGTGTATTTACTGGCCCGTGTATTTATTGCCTATACTATTTACTGTCCCGAGTATTTACTGTCCCAAGTATTTACTCTCCTGAGTTTTTAATGCCTATAGTATTTACTGTCCCGAGTATATATTGCCTATAGTATTTATTGCCTATAGTATTTACTGCCTATAGTATTTACTCTCCCGATTATTTATTGCCTGTTGTATTTACTGTCCCGTGTATTTAATGTCCAGAGTATTTACTCTCCCAAGTATTTATTGCCTATAGTACTTACTCTCCCAAGTATTTATTGCCTATAGTATTTACTCTCCCAAGTAATTATTGCCTATAGTACTTACTCTCCCAAGTATTTACTGCCTATAGTATTTACTCTCCCAAGTTTTTACTGCCTATAGTATTTACTCTCCCGAGTATTTATTGCCTATAGTATTTACTCTCCCGAGTATTTACTGCCTATAGTATTTACTCTCCCGAGTATTTACTGCCTATAGTATTTACTCTCCCGAGTATTTACTGCCTATAGTATTTACTCTCCCGAGTATTTATTGCCTATAGTATTTACTGTCCCGAGTTTTTACTGCCTATAGTATTTACTGCCTATAGTATTTACTCTCCCGAGTTTTTATTGCCTATAGTATTTATTGCTTATAGTATTTACTGCCTATAGTATTTGCTGTCCCATGTATTTATTGCCTACAGTATTTATTGCCTATAGTATTTACTCTCCCGATTATTTATTGCCTGTAGTATTTACTGTCCCGAGTATTTAATGTCCAGAGTATTTAATGTCCGGAGTATTTAATGTCCGGAGTATTTATTGCCTATAGTATTTACTCTCCCGAGTATTTATTGCCTGTAGTATTTACTGTCCGAGTATTTAATGTCCTGTGAGTGGTATGTTTATTTTTTATATTTACTTTCACATGATTTGCGTCACGTGACTAATGTACATTTGCCCAGGATGGATTGATTTTCACACGTGGTTTTATTCATCACGTTATTCCCCTGATGTCACGCCCTTACTCCCGCTCACTTCCGTAATCTCTGGACAGAATTTGTTGAAAGACTTTCACATCTTACTAACTGTACATAAAACCGCGCGCGGGCGCGTGCGTGTGTGTGTGTTTGTTTTCTCTCATGTTATTACTGTCCTGTCTGCCTTCCCAAGATACTCAAGTTATATGCAGCAGAAGAATCATTAAAAACCCCAATGTGACCTAAATACATGACTGACTTAACAAATCTAGGAATCCGGGAAATCTGACAGAAACAGGGAAAGCAGTACACAACTCAGACAGGGGTTTGATTAATACACTCTGTCAATGCTGTGTGTAAAAATACAAAAAAAACTTTAAAAAATAAAATAAAATCACTAGTTTCTGTGCAAAGTACTAGCTTGTCACGCTTGATAAACAAGTCGAAGACGGTGTGGTGATAAAACTCAGAGAACCCAGAGGTAAATAAACAGCTCCAGGGCTGGGCTTGGAGTTGAACTTTCTGATCCGAGATCAGCTCGGGATGAAGTGTGAAGTTTTCAGGCAGGTGCTGAGAACTGATCCAGGTGTACTTGTGAGGTGAGAGAGTTTATAACGCGTTATGTAGAGGTCATAACCTGCTCACCTTCTCGTCATGTTTGTAGAAGGACCGGAGATTTTCCTGGTGACACCGCTGCTGATCCTTCACTGCGCTGCTTCTTCCCGGTTTCACGCCGTTCACCGCCCGGTGCTGACACACGTCCCCGTTCGCCTCCTTGTTCACCGCGCTTTCGGTCATACTTCCCTACAAAGACGTGTAAGGACACATTAATAAATTTCCAAGAATTAAAATTAAACAAACCCTCCACGGAAATAAGCGCACACTTCCCCTCTGAAACCCACTAGCACTAGAACCTGAAATTCCAGCCTCCGCATTCCGGAAGTCGACGCCTATGGTAACCAGAATGAGCAGCCAATCACAGGCGCCGCTTTGGCGCGGTAGGCGTGGCTAGTGTGTCAAATTCCATCGGCCGCCTGAGCAAACAGGGCGGGGTTTAAGTAGGCGCGTGATGAACGAGAGTAACCTCCAGACGACCAATCAGAAGCGCTTCCTGAATATGACGTCGGCTAACCAGCTCGCGCTCGCCTAGCGGTTCCATAGCGGTTCGAAGTGGTACTGCGAAGAAGAGGTTGTCATGGAGACGCTGGTTAACAGGAAGTAGATAGAACGTAACATAGAAACGGATAAATATATTTAAATAGAATTATAACTTCTAATAATACATATTGTAATATGAATAAATGTATATGTCATTTTTAAAATTTACAGTTTACCTCTATTATAGATTTTATCATATTTTTGCAGGCGAGGTTGTCAAGGAAACGTCAGGTTACAGGAAGTAAAAGCAAAGTAATTAATTATTATTATTATTATTATTTTCTGTCTTAATATTTAACATAAAAATGAAGATGAGAAATTTTACTGTATTTCTGCAGTGAAAAGGAAATAACAAAAAAAAATTTCAACATAATTTTAAAAAATTCTAATATTTTCTTTTTAGTATGAAGAAAATGGGGAAATAAAAAAAAACACCAACAACAAGAAGAAACTATAAATAAAACTATCAAATGTATTTTTTTGCAGGGGAGATTGTCATGGAACTTATTTAAAGAATTGTCCAGGACAATATATTTTAAAAATTCCTCTCAATATTTAACATTATTGAAGATAACAATGCCATATTGTTATATCTAAATTGAAATTTAATTTGTCATTGATTTAAATAAAGCCACTTATAAATTAGGATCATAATTATCAAATGAAATGCATCGATGTAGAATTACATTTAAAAAATAAATAAATAAATAAATAAATAAAAGTTTTGGCACCCAGGCCTCTCCAGACTAGCACGAATTGTGTGTTTAAAGAAATATGAAGAAAAATCTGCATGTTAATCAGTGTATTCGTGTACTTGTCCTGATTCTGCTTGTGCCTCAGCTTCTTAGGACAATTCACGTCAAAAGAAACGTCATTATCCATGTGGAATTGTGCAGAAAAGCACGAGGTACTGTAATTAGTTTGTAGTCGAGGCCTGCAGGCTGAAACAAGCTCTGAGAGCCTGATGGTGGCTCTAGAACATCATAATCCAACCTGCTGCCTTATCAGACACTCAGTGTGTGTTGTTGGTTTTTTTTATATCCTGTGTTTGCTATGGGGAGGCCTGTAAACCCCCAAAACCAAACGTGCAATCCACAATCCACAATCGAGGCCCTGTGCATGGATGTGTCTCTCAATTAGCAGCCCAGCCCCATCAGCACATCCATCCCACGTGGCTGCGCTCTGTTTTTAACATAATGGCTTCATTGTCAGTGGGAACTCGTTGAGGAAAGGCTCGGGACGAGAAAGTAAAGTGCTCTCCTGCTGCCAAGACGAGATAAGACGGCGCTTAAGTTTTATTAAATGATGACTGCCATTATTTTTATATTTGCACACTAAATAGCTTCTATTCCAGGCAGCCGTCCTGCTGAAAAGACATTAACCACATGCATAAGTAGGATATTTAAAGCGGTGATTTTCTGATAGTGTGTGTGTGTTTGAGGATTCATTTATATACAAGTCTCCTGAATGTACAATGGTTTAAATTATGTGATACACACACATAAGGCCAGTGCTCAGTTTGGTGTTTAATGTTTCATGGGAAGTTCACATATGGTCATTTTACACCTCCGTTAACCCTGTTTCAATCCAAGTGTTTTAATTAGAGTAAAACATGAATATTAAACTTAAAAGTTTTGCATGAGAAGCATTAGACTTTTCACACCACAGCCAACCAACCAGATAGATAGGGTGCCAATACTTGTAGAGTTGATTAGATCGATAGATAGATAGGTGGTCAATACTTGTAGAGTTGATTAGATAGATAGATAGGGGGTCAATACTTGTAGAGTTGATTAGACAGATAGATAGATAGATAGGGTGCCAATACTTGTAGAGTTGATTAGATCGATAGATAGATAGGTGGTCAATACTTGTAGAGTTGATTAGACAGATAGACAGATAGGGGGTCGATACTTGTAGAGTTGATTAGACAGATAGATAGATAGATAGATAGATAGATTGGGGGTCAATACTTGTAGAGTTGACTAGACAGATAGATAGATAGGGTGCCAATACTTGTAGAGTTGATTAGACAGACAGATAGATAGATAGATAGGGTGCCAATACTTGTAGAGTTGATTAGATAGATAGATAGATAGATAGATAGATAGATAGATAGATAGATAGATAGATAGATAGATAGGGGGTCAATACTTGTAGAGTTGATTAGACAGATAGATAGATAGATAGATAGGGGGCCAATATTGGTAGAGTTGATTAGACAGATAGATAGATAGGGTGCCAATACTTGTAGAGTTGAATAGATAGATAGGGTGCCAATACTTGTAGAGTTGATTAGATAGATAGATAGATAGATAGATAGGGGGCCAATACTTGTAGAGTTGAATAGATAGATAGGGTGCCAATACTTGTAGAGTTGATTAGATAGATAGATAGATAGATAGATAGATAGGGGGCCAATACTTGTAGAGTTGAATAGATAGATAGGGTGCCAATACTTGTAGAGTTGATTAGACAGATAGATAAGGTGCCAATATTGGTAGAGTTGATTAGATAGATAGATAGATAGATAGATAGATAGATAGATAGAGTGCCAATACTTGTAGAGTTGAATAGATAGATAAGGTGCCAATACTTGTAGAGTTGATTAGACAGATAGATAGATAGATAGATAGATAGATAGATAGATAGATAGATAGATAGATAGGGGGCCAATACTTGTAGAGTTGATTAGATAGATAGGGTGCCAATACTTGTAGAGTTGATTAGACAGATAGATAGAAAAACATACAATAAATGTTTTTTTTAAATGGCTTTAGGAAGAAATTCTTCTCAGTTGCTTTGCATCATAATTGTTTCAAAGTTTTTATGTCAGTGGTTTTGTGTCTTAAACATTCTGCCACTAACAATTAAAACACACACACACACACACACACACACACACACACACACACACACACACACACACACACACACACACACACACACACAAACCCCTCTTCATCTTCACCACTCCTGTCTCACTGATCTTCTGTGCGGTCCTTTACAGACACAAACAGAAGAAAAGGAAATGAGGTGCTGCTGGTGTGTTCTCTGCCCCTACAGTGTCTTTCTCTCGCTCGTCATCTTCCTGTGCAGCGACTCTTCATGCTGATCCCCGACTTGGACTCGGACTCGGGATTAGAGGAGCGTTTTGGGTGGAATGTCACTCAGCGAGATTGGTGTCAGAGCTGATAACAGCAGCAAAGTGATCGCAGTCTGAGATCTCAGCACATAATTACACAAGCTCTCAGCCACAGTGCATCTGCAGCAGGGAGATAAGAGGAACCGAGCTGATGGGAGGAGGAGGAGGAGGAGGAGGAGGAGAGCAGAGGAGAGGAGAGGAGAGGAGAGGGACAGCGCATCCTCTGCTTTTTCTCTCGTCAGAGGAGGAGAGGGAGGAAGAGGAGAAGAGAAAAGGAGGACGGACGGATTTCTGTACCGATGCTCTCTCTCCTTCTTTCTCTGTCTATCTATCTTTCCCTTTCTCTCGATGTCTTTTGCTCTGTTTTTTTTGTCTGTCTTTCTGTCTCTCTTGCTCCGTCTCTTGGGGTTATTTATTTCTGGTCGTTTATTCCGCTGCAACATAACGGAGGTGTCACCTAATTCAGGTGTTAATTGCAATCTCAATTCATCACAATGCACAAATCATTTCCACTCGAGCATCACACTCATGATGAAAAGCAGTATTCCCTTTACATCCCCTTCCTTCACGTTTTGCTGAACTCTTAAATTGGACAAGGGTGTAGCTGCTGTCGTGACTGATGAGGTCTGACACACCACCGCTTTACTCCTCGCCCTCCTCTTCACGCGTGAGACGCCAAACATGCGAGATCCTCCAGTTCACGCCCTTACTGAAGCCATTACAGCGGTGTCTTATAAGAATAGCTCGCCCTGAATCATGTGCCCTCGCCTTCGACTCTACCCGAGGAGAGCGATGCAGCGGCGCTTTAGTCTTTTAGTCTGTGTCCAGCTCGCTGCACTCCGCTCAAACATTTTCTTTTTTCAACACGGGATCACATATTATTCTGTGGTGTTTACTCGAGGTCACGTCTATGATCGTAGGGCATTCGATGAACATTATGGAATGCAGCTTCACACAGATTTCACGTGATAACGGGCGCTTTGGGCTTTACGTCTCCCGGTCTAGAGGTGGCAGTGCTGGACTACAGGACTCCAACGTGAATCCGGTTTCTGTCGGATCGATGGAATGGAAGGGAAGGAAAAGGGAAAAAAATAAAAACGGTGGAAAAAAGGAATAGAAAGGAAAGGAAAAGAAAAAGGAAAGTGGAAAAAAAGGACAGGGAAGGAAGGAAGGAAGGAAGGAAGGGAAAAAGGAATGGAATGGAAAGGAAAGGGGGGAAATGAAAAAGGAAAGGAAATGGAAAATAAAGGAAAGGAAATGGACAAAAAGAAAAAAAATGAAAGGAAAGGGGGGAAATGAAAAAGTGAAAGGAAAGGAAAAGGGACAGAAATGGAAAAAAGGAAAAGGAAAGGAGGAAAGGAAAGAAATGGAAAAAAGGAAAGGAAAGGGAAAAGGGAAAGGAAAGGAGGAAAGGAAATAAATGGGAAAAATAGGAAAGGAAAGGGAAAAAATCAAAAAATAAAAGAAAAGGGGAAAGAAAAAGAAATGGAAAAAATGAAAAAGAAAAAAGGAAAGGGAAAAAAGGAAAGGAAAGGAGGAAAGGAAATAATAGGGAAAAAAGGAAAGGAAAGGAGGAAAGGAAATGGAAAAAAAGGAAAGGAAAGGAGGAAAGGAAAGAAATGGAAAAAAGGAAAGGAAAGGGAAAAAGGAAAAGGAAAAAATAAAAGAAAAGGGGAAAGGAAAAGAAATGGAAAAAATGAAAGGAAAGGGAAAAAGGAAAGGAAATGGAAAAAAGGAAAGGAAAGGAGGAAAGGAAAGAAATGGGAAAAAAGGAAAGGAAAGGGAAAAAGGAAAAGGAAAAAATAAAAGAAAAGGGGAAAGGAAAAGAAATGGAAAAAATGAAAAAGAAAAAAGGAAAGGGAAAAAGGAAATAGGGGGAAAAGGAAAGGAAAGGAGGAAAGGAAAGAAATGGAAAAAAGGAAAGAAAGGGGGAAGGAAATGAAAGGGGAAAAAAAGAAAGGGAAGGGAAGGAAATGGAAAAAAAGGAAAGGAAAGGAAATCTTTCATAACCAATCTCAGTTGGTGATGCTGCATTAATCAGTTAAGAACCGGTTAACTAAAGACAGAGGAAATTCCACAACAGAAGACTGCAAACACACACAATATCACCGTTCTGCATTTTGTACCGAAATGTGAACAGGAGTATAGTTTTAAAAAAACAGCATCTTTCGCTCTATATAGTAAACACTGAGCCACAGTACACAACACCATCAGGTCCTAACAGAAGCATGCACTGACTCGACAATTTCACTTCAGCAACAAAAGATTTCTTTTCAATTGTGTTTCACACCTTCATTACCGTAATATATGTTGCACAGTGAACATTTACACACAAAAAAGAAACGTTGTGCGACATAATATGGATCTGCGTGTGTGTGTGTGCGTGTGTGTGTGTGTGCGTGTATCCCTCACCGTGTCTAACCTGTACACAATTACAGGCCCTGGAACAATTTCACAGGGTTCGTCTGGCTACTCAGCAGATAGAGTTGCCATGGGAGCAGCGGAGATTGAAGGAGAAAAAATTACAGGCTGCCAAAAAGCTGAGAGAGAAAGAGAGAGAGAGAAAGAGAGAGACAGAGAGAGAGAGAGCAATGAGAAACAATAGCAGTGTTCTCACTACACAAGCAGAGCTTCTATGAAATCTTAACAAAAGCCCTTTTACTTTCAGCAGCTACTTTTTTTTTTTTTTTTTTTTTACACATTCGGACCAAAACTCAACATTTCAAACGTGATTACTGGTGAAATATTGAAATCGTACTGTACTGTTGTATTTGTTCAGCCTTGTAACCCCTTATATAGTGGCATAAGTATTTACCCCTACAGTATATAGTATAGTATATCATGAATCTACTCATAAATCAACACACAGCAGCATCCAAAATGATTTTACAAATGGAAAAAAAAAAACTCCATTAAAGTCGTGATTGCATAAGTATTCACCCTCCTGTGACTGTAAATTATTTAAGAAGTCACATAATCAGCAGGACGTACTCAACCTGCGTGCGATTTAAGTGTCATGTGATCTCAATATAAATACAGCCGCTCCTGGAAGACCCCAAATTACAGTATGTTCGAGAACATACCCAAACAAACACATATAGAACAACAGCCAGAAAAACAAGTGTCCAAGAGTAACGCTGAACACCACGCTACCACCACCATGCTTCATGAGAACGTGCTTCGGGTCCAATGGGAAGCTGTTCGCAGATATTTGAAGTTCAACAGTTCAGCAAAAAGGTCATATTTTGATTAGTTTTATTTCTGTTAAATATGGGATTTTCAATTTGATGTTTTTCCAAATCGTTACTCAAGTCTTTATTAGTTTTAACGTTATTTAGTTATTTATTTCGTATGGTTCTGTCGCTAGTGCTTTATACAATGATTTATTTTTAGACTTCTATTATGGTTATATTTCTACTTTCTTTATTTTCTGCAGCTTTCCTTAAAAAAAAAAAAAAAAAAAAACCCAAAAAAACAATTCACAATTTTCCAAGTTAAATTTTTTTTTATTGTCTCAGTGTCCAAGGAGGCCATCAGTAAAGGAAAAGCAGCGAGCCGGCCCAAAGAACACACGTGACCCCGATGTTGGCGCTGCCATGGAAACGGGGGCAAGCCAATTAAAAGCATCGTCAGTGCAAATAACATAATGGCCTGTAATCAAGCCAGCAGGAAGCCAGCGGCAAGGGCTGCCGAAATCACTCATCACCATAACAACAGCAGCCGGTGCTGAGCACTCAGCTCACCTCATCGCCTCGGCTTTATGGCTCGGGGAACGTACGACCTCAAGAGCGTGCCGTCGTGACAGAATGATGCTCGCAGTAAAGCCTGCAATGTAAGGCTCGTGAACAATGTGAGGCTGAAAAAAAGGTCACAAGGTCATCTTTGTGAATGACCTTTCTCTGATGAAAAAAAATGATATAATAATAATTTCAGAATTTCAAAATGACTTCCATCAGATTTGATATCCATTACAAAGATGTCGTAAATTATATGAGGTGTATTTTTAACATCAGTTTTACCGGGTGGTTTATCATTTTTACAAGGTGAGATTAGATTGTTATCAACTTTTATAGCAAATGGTGACATTTTATTATTTTTAACCATGTTTTCTCATGTTATATAGTATAATAGTATGGTGGTTTGGGACGTGACCCCAGTATGGCATGGCAGTACAGTGGTTTGGGACATGATCCCAGTATAGTAGTTTGGGACGTAATCCCAGTATACTAGTCTGGGACTTGACCCCAGTTTAGCGGTTTGGGACGTGACCCCAGTTTGTCGTGGCAGAATAGCGGTTTGGGACATGACCCCAGTATGTCATGGATGGATAGCGGTTTGGGACGTGATCCCAGTACGGCATGGCAGTATAGCGGTTTGGGACGTGACCCCATTATTGCAAATCAGTATAGCGGTTTGGGACATTACCCCATGGCAGTATGGTGGTTTGAGACGTGAACCCAGTACGGATGGCAGTATAGAGGTTTGGGATGTGACCCCAGTACGGGATGGCAGTATAGAGGTTTGGGACATGACCCCAGTACGGCATGGCAGTATAACGGTTTGAGACGTAACCCCAGTACGGCATGGCAGTATAGCGGTTTGGGATGTGACCCCAGTTCGGCATGGCAGTATAACGGTTTGAGACCTAACCCCAGTACGGCATGGCAGTACAGCGGTTTGGGACGTGACCCCAGTACAGCATGGCAGTATAGCGGTTTGGGACGTGACCCCAGTATGGCATGGCAGTACAGCGGTTTGGGACGTGACCCCATTATGGCATTGCAGTATAGCGGTTTGGGACGTTACCCCATGGCAGTATAGCGGTTTGGGACGTGACCCCAGTACGGCATGGCAGTACAACGGTTTGGGACGTGACCCCAGTACGGCAAGGCAGTACAGCGGTTTGGGACGTGACCCCAGTACGGCATGGCAGTATAACGGTTTGGGACGTGACCCCAGTTCGGCATGGCAGTAAAGCGGTTTGGGACGTGACCCCAGTACGGCAAGGCAGTACAGTGGTTTGGGATGTGACCCCACTTCGGCATGGCAGTACAGCGGTTTGGGACGTGACCCCAGTTCGGCATGGCAGTACAGCAGTTTGGGACATGACCCCATTATGGCATAGCAGTATAACGGTTTGGGACGTCACCCCAGTACGGCATGGCAGTATAACGGTTTGGGACGTGACCCCAGTACGGCATGGCAGTATAACGGTTTGGGACGTGACCCCATTATGGCATAGCAGTATAGCGGTTTCTGACGTATAGCGGTTTGGGACGTGACCCCAGTACGGCATGGCAGTACAGCAGTTTGGGACGTGACCCCAGTACGGCATGGCAGTATAACGGTTTGGGACGCGTTTAGGATGTCGGATAATTAAAAAAAAGAATAACAATTGCCGATACATCAGCAGGCATTAGGGGTCTCTGGATCTAGACTACAAGACGTTTAAAAAAAGTGATTGTGGAAGAAGCGTGTTGATACCGAGACACATTAACATAGTGTTAAACTCTTCCCATGCAATCCCAAATCTGCTGAATTCCCCAGTGTAAATTCCGTTCGGAATATTGTGTGGTCATACACTAGAGACGCAGAGCTAATTTAGGACAAAGCGTAGAAAGAACCTCCATCATTCCTGCTCATGATGTGCAGTGACACAGTAATGAAGCAACAGCGCAGAAACACAGAGGCAGCAAAAGGAAGATACGACTCCATACATCATCCTGACAGTGTGTAATTTTAAAATGGTCTTTCCGGCTACTTTGAGATGGAGGTTCCACTACCGGGCTGAGTGGTGTGAGCAGACGTTTCTCAAGGTTACCCAGAGACCCTCCAGGAGCACTTTAGTTAAAAAGTATTTAATAAATAAAGTACACTGTTAGATCAAAGGGTTCCTTGGATAATTCACCCAGAAGAACGTGGACGTATTTGTTCATGAGGACGTCATCATTTATTTTATTAGATTAATTACAAGATCTCTGATTTTATGGTAAACACGTTAAATGAATGATTATTTTGCTACGACAGCACATCGCGCCGCGTTTTATGCCTTACCTGGCAACCATTTGCGAGCGATTAAACGAACGTCCACATTTTTGTCCTTTTAAAGTTGCATTTAACATCGTCAGATGTCCACCGCTCATGTTAAACCGTCGTCCCGTCCCAGGTCGGAAAACTTCCCGACGGTTACAAAAGCGTCGACACTGGAGACTCCTTCCTTAAACGTGAAATGAAATGTCTCCTTACAGAAACGTTCACGATATCGTATCAGGAGCGTCGCGATACGATATTTCCGTCCTATCGCCCACCCTCGGCTGCCACGATGCCATGAAGTTCAACCAGCTTCGTTTGGGAAGATTATTATTTGACACACTTTCACACACTGGAATGATGGGAATATATATGTTTTATTCACATATGTACAGCTTTTGAAGGCAAAATTATAAAATCGTATAAAAACACCCCATGAAGTCCAAAACGGAGATCAATCAATCTAGGTCATATCCTGACTCACTTTTCCTCTTCTTAGCCGTCTGAGTCTCTTCTTCATAGCCGCTTGCGGATCCTTCTGTTGCTGGAACGGCGTGCGAGTGTGTGACGGGGAAGGTCTGACCCGGACCTAGGACCTGTCTGACCGTCATGTTTATGCGTGACGTCTTAAGGTAAGCAGAACACACCTCCCAGTCTTTTTCGCACACGGTCCGGACGTCGTCGGCGTCCGGCTCGTCCTTGCCGACGCGCTGGTCCAGGCAAGAGGGCAGGGGGTGGCCAGCGTGGGCAGGAACGATGCAGGGTACAGCGTGGTACAGCAAGCGACTGGAACCCGACATCACCATGATGTCACCGCTGCGCATGAACATGGCGGTGGGTGCGTCCTGCCGTTTAGTCCCGCCCAGCAGGAAGACCGCCGTCTGCCCGAAGCTGAGGCGAAAGAATCACTCAGATCCGAGTACATTTACGCAGTTGAACTCTTTTCAATATCAATTGTATTTTCACTACAATATATAAATATAAATAAAATGTTACCGAAAGTTACAAAACCCTCACCTAAAAGACACAAGAGGCGGCGTATGATCGAGCTCCGATTCGTCCACGTGGATGCCGAGAGAGGAATCGGAGCGATAGTAGTTCAGGATTCCCGCCTCCGCTTTAAAGCTGGGAAAACCGCAAGCCGCTGCTATTTTGTAGGACAGAGAGTGGAGGTCCTCAGGGAAAGGAGTGCAGTGATCAGGAGAATAGTTCTACACGGGGAAGAAAAGAAAAAAAAACAAAACAAAACAAAAACACGGCATGTGGGTGAGATTTCTGTATCTGTACACTTTCATTGCTGTTGCTCTTCACCAGGAGTCTCTGTCCTTCAGCGACAAGGAAAACAAAACAGAAGTGCTGATTAAAATTCGCAGGTTGTTGCCAGAGATCTGGCGGTATTAAACCGAGATCAGGCTTAATGAATCCTGAGTGCAACTCCTGACTGATGTAACAGAACAGAAGCCTAAACGTAATTAGCATATAAACGAGACAGACGAGCGGCGGCTCTCTACGACTCCACACCAAATGTCCTGAAAGGAGGAAACAACGCTAATCAGATTTAGGACAAAGTGCATTCTCTCGGAGCGGAGCCGGCTTCGATAAAGGCCACGGTTTCCCTCGGGATAATAAATCCGCACACGCGTTCACGTTCTCTCTTTCTGTCGGTTCTTTCGGACCTGGATCGAGCCGGAAATTCGCCCCTCGCATCGAAAACGAATACGGGGTTTCCGAGTGGCGCGAGCGTATCATCCGGAGATGCTACAGCCGTTCACGGATGGACGGGAGCGTAATTACACATGGGAGGGATGGCGTCACTCCGTCCCCCGTCAATCAGAGCGGAAGTAGCCGATCGGAGGCTTCTGTGAGCTCGTGTATGTGGAAGAGTGCAGATTGTGCGTCGGTCGAAAAATACGTACCGGCTTCGCAGAGGAAGCACGAGCTAGCAGTGTTTCACAAGAAAAGCTAGCCCGGAAGTTTCACAGGACTAGAGGACAGGAATCGTAGTGGTTTAAATGAGATTACTAGTTTGTTTATATTTGTTTCAAAGCAGCTTTTTTGTTTTGAGAAATAGATCCATTTTAAATGGATAAATTTATCCCTAATGAGCAAGCAAGAGGAAAAAGCTCTTCCTCGTGCTGTAGCCTTCACTATTCAAGGTACCAACAAACAGCCTGCACCGTTTGATCGAAGTAAGCATGGCAGGTCATAAAAGACCAAAAGTTCGCTCGGGTACTGCGGCACGAGACCGTTCAGTGCTTTATAATTCAATTTTATAGTATTTTATAGTGATTAGGAGCCAATGCCGTGCAGTGGTGATATGATAGCGGTCGAATCTTCTGGATCTAGTAAGGACTCTTGCGGCCAGATTCCAGACTAACTGGAGCTTGTTAATGCTCCTAGTGGAAGATCCAGACATTAAGGCATTACAGTAATTTAACCTAGAGTTGACAAAAGCACTAGTGAACTATTATATTTATTATATTTCTTACCTTAGCAATATTTCTTAGATGAAAGAAGGCTACCTTAGTAATATTATCAACGTGAGCGTCAAACAATATAACCAACTATATTTGTTAGAAAATATCGCAGGCAGGTACGAATGCAAATAAAAACTGCGTGAGCAGGACTACATAAAATACAATTATGAACTAGAGTGATGTAGCTGAGGTTGAGGAACTGTCAGAGCCACAATTCATGGCCACTTCAGGTTTAAATCCAAATACAGACCCAGATCTGAATGCTTGGAGCAGATGCAGGTAGCAGTACCTTCGTATCCCAGTTGTAATGGTAACCCAGAGTCACCCAGCGGAGTTTCTCCAGCAGAGTCCTCGGCTCCCTCTGCCCTTTCTTCCTGCACAAAACGACAGCTAACATAAATACATCCTCGGTGAGAATCTGAAAATACCGAACGGTTTCCTTAAAAGTGATAGTATTGATATCCTCACTTGATATTAGAGTGTTTTCACATACACAGTCTGGTGTGTTCTCGCTCTCTTTAAATACGTGACCTGTTTAGGGTTACGGGTCTTGCCCGAGGATCCAAAAGAGGTATTGTGGCGGTGCTGAGATTTGAACACGCAACCATCCGATCATTAAGCCAATTCCTTAACCACCGAACAGCCAGAAATCACATCGATCGCGGGACTGACAGCGTCCGATCTAGGAAGTCTCTATCCGCTTCCAAGTGTACTCTAGTGAGAAAGCGACTCGACTCTGAATCGACTCGACTCTGAATCGACTCGACTCTGAATCGACTCGACTCTGAATCGACTCGACTCTGAATCGACTCGACTCTGAATCGACTCGACTCTGAATCGACTCGACTCTGAATCGACTGCAGGAAGCGATTAAAAAATGCTGGGTGTTTTGATTGTTTCGTAGACGCGAGCTACTAAACCGAGCCACGGGACAGCTGGACGAGCTGTGAATATTCCTTCGGAGTATTTTTCTCCGTGTATTCACCTAATGCTGCCGACGCTCTTCTCCCAGATGTTCTCCGTCTCAGCAGGTGACATGTGCATGTCCAGGTTACACACGTTGGGTTTCTGTGTGTACGTTTTCAGACACTGTTTTACCCAGTAGCGCTGTGAGCCAGGCAGGAAGGGATTGGAAATGAATATAAACCCTGAGAGAAAAACGTGGATAATTTTTATTTATTTTATTTTTTTAAAAAGAGAGAATTAATTAGTTAGTTATGGTGTCAAGATAATCCAGTTATTGAGATTTGGATTCAATGAAACCAATCAGAATGAAGAAAATCACAGAACCTTCTCCATACTGTTCGGCTCACGAGATGTAGAATCACTGACGTTTCAGTCGTCAGAAAGAAACTTCTGGCAATGTGTCAAACATCAGCAAGCTCGGTACCTGGATATCCCTGAAGACCAAACGCTCTCCACTCTTTAACAGGCTGAAGTCCTGCCCTGAAAGCAGCCTCATCGCTGACACTCCCATGGTTCAATTCGGCTGTGTAAACCTGCACGTGATGCAAAGAGGAACTCGTGTTTATCTTGTATATAGTGAGCTGATTTCCAACCAGAAGAGCTGTAGTAATTTAGTCATTCTGAACGTCTCGTAATAGTTCAGCATGATAAACAATTCCCCAGATGTAAGCCGAATCACATACTACGTCCTGTACTTTTAAAGTATAAATCTGTCCTATATACTAAACTAGAAGATAAATAATATACGGTAAGATATTCACAAAGACTTGTATGTCAGATGTACTACATAATCTGAGCCTAATAAGGTATTGTTTAACAAAGAAACATGTTGACGTGGTGAAGTTTTCTTTAAGATGTTTATTTAACGTTTATGGAAGGAGTCTCCAGTGTCAGAGCTCAGTACGGCTTCCGACAGAAGAGTGAACGTCAAGAGAGGCTGGTGAGAGAAAGACTCGAGCTGCTCTATGGCAAGTGAGAACAGGAACTAACTTGCTTCATGGATGTTTTACAACATTAAATGCAACTATAAATGGTTAAAAAGTATGCCGCTTTGTTCTTTAACAAATTAAAACAGTGTAATTGCTTTGGTAGAAGACGATTTGAACACTTCAAGACAGGGTCTAATAGAAAAATAGGCAACTTTGGGTCATCACAGTAGACAGAGTATTTT